>NW_028170754.1:270000-477500 GCF_963971535.1 Notolepis coatsorum | reverse complement strand
GTCTCTCAGTCTGTATGTCTGTCTGTCTGTCTGTCAGTCTGTCTCTCAGTCTGTCTGTCTATCAGTCTGTCTGTCTCTCAGTATGTCTCTCAGTCTGTCTCTCTGTCTGTCTCTCAGTCTGTCTCGCAGTATGTCCTCTATGTCTGTCTGTCTCTCTGTCTGTCTCTCAGTATGTCTGTCTCTCAGTCTGTCTCTCAGTCTGTCTCCCAGTCTGTATCTCAGTCTGTCTCTCAGTCTGTCTCTCAGTCTGTCTGTCTGTCTGTCTGTCTGTCTGTCTGTCTCTCAGTCTGTCTATCAGTCTGTATGTCTCTCTGTCTGTCTCTCAGTCTGTCTGTCTGTCAATCTGTCTCTCAGTCTGTCTGTCTTTCTGTCTGTATCTCAGTTTGTCTGTCTCTTTGTCTGTCTCTCAGTCTGTCTGTCTCTCAGTATGTCTCTCAGTCTGTCTCTCAGTCTGTCTCTCAGTCTGTCTCTCTGTCTCTCAGTATGTCTGTCTGTCTGTCAGTCTGTCTCTCAGTCTGTCTCTCAGTCTGCCCTCTCTGTCTGTCCCTTTGTCTGTCTCTCAGTATGTCTGTCTCTCAGTCTGTCTCTCAGTATGTCTCTCAGTCTGTCTCTCAGTCTGTCTGTCAGTCTGTCTCTCAGTCTGTCTCTCAGTCTGCCCTATCTGTCTGTCTGTCCCTCTGTCTGTCTCTCAGTATGTCTGTCTCTCAGTCTGTCTCTCAGTATGTCTCTCAGTCTGTCTCTCAGTCTGTCTCTCAGTCTGTCTCTCAGTCTGTCTCTCAGGCTGTCTCTCAGTCTCTCTCAGTCTGTCTCTCAGTCTGTCTGTCTCTCAGTCTGTCTGTCTGTCTGTCTGTCAGTCTGTCTCTCAGTCTGTCTGTCTCTCTGTCTGTCTCTCAGTCTGTCTGTCTATCTGTCTGTCTCTCAGTCTGTCTCTCAGTATGTCTCTCAGTCTGTCTCTCAGTCTGTCTCTCAGTCTGTCTCTCAGTCTGTCTCTCAGGCTGTCTCTCAGTCTCTCTCAGTCTGTCTCTCAGTCTGTCTGTCTCTCAGTCTGTCTGTCTGTCTGTCTGTCTGTCTGTCAGTCTGTCTCTCAGTCTGTCTGTCTCTCTGTCTGTCTCTCAGTCTGTCTGTCTGTCTATCTGTCTGTCTCTCAGTCTGCCTGTCTCTCTGTCTGTCTCTCAGTATGTATGTCTCTCTGTCTGTCTCTCAGTCTGTATGTCTCTCAGTCTGTATGTCTGTCTGTCTGTCTGTCAGTCTGTCTCTCAGTCTGTCTGTCTATCAGTCTGTCTGTCTCTCAGTATGTCTCTCAGTCTGTCTCTCTGTCTGTCTCTCAGTCTGTCTCGCAGTATGTCCTCTATGTCTGTCTGTCTCTCTGTCTGTCTCTCAGTATGTCTGTCTCTCAGTCTGTCTCTCAGTCTGTCTCCCAGTCTGTATCTCAGTCTGTCTCTCAGTCTGTCTCTCAGTCTGTCTGTCTGTCTGTCTGTCTGTCTGTCTGTCTCTCAGTCTGTCTATCAGTCTGTATGTCTCTCTGTCTGTCTCTCAGTCTGTCTGTCTGTCAATCTGTCTCTCAGTCTGTCTGTCTTTCTGTCTGTATCTCAGTTTGTCTGTCTCTTTGTCTGTCTCTCAGTCTGTCTGTCTCTCAGTATGTCTCTCAGTCTGTCTCTCAGTCTGTCTCTCAGTCTGTCTCTCTGTCTCTCAGTATGTCTGTCTGTCTGTCAGTCTGTCTCTCAGTCTGTCTCTCAGTCTGCCCTCTCTGTCTGTCCCTTTGTCTGTCTCTCAGTATGTCTGTCTCTCAGTCTGTCTCTCAGTATGTCTCTCAGTCTGTCTCTCAGTCTGTCTGTCAGTCTGTCTCTCAGTCTGTCTCTCAGTCTGCCCTATCTGTCTGTCTGTCCCTCTGTCTGTCTCTCAGTATGTCTGTCTCTCAGTCTGTCTCTCAGTATGTCTCTCAGTCTGTCTCTCAGTCTGTCTCTCAGTCTGTCTCTCAGTCTGTCTCTCAGGCTGTCTCTCAGTCTCTCTCAGTCTGTCTCTCAGTCTGTCTGTTTCTCAGTCTGTCTGTCTGTCTGTCTGTCAGTCTGTCTCTCAGTCTGTCTGTCTCTCTGTCTGTCTCTCAGTCTGTCTGTCTATCTGTCTGTCTCTCAGTCTGTCTCTCAGTATGTCTCTCAGTCTGTCTCTCAGTCTGTCTCTCAGTCTGTCTCTCAGTCTGTCTCTCAGGCTGTCTCTCAGTCTCTCTCAGTCTGTCTCTCAGTCTGTCTGTCTCTCAGTCTGTCTGTCTGTCTGTCTGTCTGTCTGTCAGTCTGTCTCTCAGTCTGTCTGTCTCTCTGTCTGTCTCTCAGTCTGTCTGTCTGTCTATCTGTCTGTCTCTCAGTCTGCCTGTCTCTCTGTCTGTCTCTCAGTCTGTATCTCTGTCTGTCTGTCTCTCAGTCTATCTCGCAGTCTGTCCTCTATGTCTGTCTGTCTCTCTGTCTGTCTCTCAGTCTGTCTCTCAGTCTGTCTCCCAGTCTGTATCTCAGTCTGTCTCTCAGTCTGTCTCTCAGTCTGTCTGTCTGTCTGTCTGTCTGTCTCTCAGTCTGTATGTCTCTCAGCCTGTCTCTCAGTCTGTCTCTCAGTATCTCTTAGTCTGTCTCTCAGTCTGTCTCTCAGTCTGTCTCTCAGTCTGTCTCTCAGTCTGTCTCTCTGTCTGTCTGTCCAGTCTGTCTCTCTGTCTGTCTCTCTGTCTGTCTCCCAGTCTGTCTCTCAGTATGTCTCTCAGTCTGTCTCTCTGTCTGTCTGTCCAGTCTGTCTCTCTGTCTGTCTCTCTGTCTGTCTCTCAGTCTGTCTCTCAGTATGTATGTATCTCTGTCTGTCTCTCAGTCTGTATGTCTCTCAGTCTGTATGTCTGTATGTCTGTCAGTCTGTCTCTCAGTCTGTCTGTCTATCAGTCTGTCTGTCTCTCAGTATGTCTCTCAGTATGTCTCTCTGTCTGTCTCTCAGTCTGTCTCGCAGTCTGTCCTCTATGTCTGTCTGTCTATCTGTCTGTCTCTCAGTCTGTCTCTCAGTCTGTCTCCCAGTCTGTATCTCAGTCTGTCTCTCAGTCTGTCTGTCTGTCTGTCTGTCTGTCTGTCTGTCTGTCTGTCTGTCTGTCTGTCTGTCTGTCTGTCTGTCTGTCTGTCTGTCTGTCTCTCAGTCTGTCTATCAGTCTGTATGTCTCCCTGTCTGTCTCTCAGTCTGTCTGTCTGTCAATCTGTCTCTCAGTCTGTCTGTCTTTCTGTCTGTATCTCAGTTTGTCTGTCTCTTTGTCTGTCTCTCAGTCTGTCTGTCTCTCAGTATGTCTCTCAGTCTGTCTCCTAGTCTGTCTCTCAGTCTGTCTCTCAGTCTGTCTCTCTGTCTGTCTGTCCAGTCTGTCTATCTGTCTGTCTGTCCAGTCTGTCTCTCTGTCTGTCTCTCTGTCTGTCTGTCTCTCAGTATGTATGTCTCTCTGTCTGTCTCTCAGTCTGTATGTCTCTCAGTCTGTATGTCTGTCTGTCTGTCTGTCAGTCTGTCTCTCAGTCTGTCTGTCTATCAGTCTGTCTGTCTCTCAGTATGTCTCTCAGTCTGTCTCTCTGTCTGTCTCTCAGTCTGTCTCGCAGTATGTCCTCTATGTCTGTCTGTCTCTCTGTCTGTCTCTCAGTATGTCTGTCTCTCAGTCTGTCTCTCAGTCTGTCTCCCAGTCTGTATCTCAGTCTGTCTCTCAGTCTGTCTCTCAATCTGTCTCTCAGTCTGTCTGTCTTTCTGTCTGTATCTCAGTTTGTCTGTCTCTTTGTCTGTCTCTCAGTCTGTCTGTCTCTCAGTATGTCTCTCAGTCTGTCTCCTAGTCTGTCTCTCAGTCTGTCTCTCAGTCTGTCTCTCTGTCTCTCAGTATGTCTGTCTGTCTGTCAGTCTGTCTCTCAGTCTGTCTCTCAGTCTGCCCTCTCTGTCTGTCCCTTTGTCTGTCTCTCAGTATGTCTGTCTCTCAGTCTGTCTCTCAGTATGTCTCTCAGTCTGTCTCTCAGTCTGTCTGTCAGTCTGTCTCTCAGTCTGTCTCTCAGTCTGCCCTATCTGTCTGTCTGTCCCTCTGTCTGTCTCTCAGTATGTCTGTCTCTCAGTCTGTCTCTCAGTATGTCTCTCAGTCTGTCTCTCAGTCTGTCTCTCAGTCTGTCTCTCAGTCTGTCTCTCAGGCTGTCTCTCAGTCTCTCTCAGTCTGTCTCTCAGTCTGTCTGTCTCTCAGTCTGTCTGTCTGTCTGTCAGTCTGTCTCTCAGTCTGTCTGTCTCTCTGTCTGTCTCTCAGTCTGTCTGTCTATCTGTCTGTCTCTCAGTCTGTCTCTCAGTATGTCTCTCAGTCTGTCTCTCAGTCTGTCTCTCAGTCTGTCTCTCAGTCTGTCTCTCAGGCTGTCTCTCAGTCTCTCTCAGTCTGTCTCTCAGTCTGTCTGTCTCTCAGTCTGTCTGTCTGTCTGTCTGTCTGTCAGTCTGTCTCTCAGTCTGTCTGTCTCTCTGTCTGTCTCTCAGTCTGTCTGTCTGTCTATCTGTCTGTCTCTCAGTCTGCCTGTCTCTCTGTATGTCTCTCAGTCTGTATCTCTGTCTGTCTGTCTCTCAGTCTGTCTGTATCTCAGTCTGTCTGTCAGTCTGTCTCTCTGTCTGTCTCTCATTTTGTCAGTCTGTCTCTCAGTCTGTCTCTCAGTCTGTCTCTCAGTATGTCTCTCAGGCTGTCTCTCAGTCTCTCTCAGTCTGTCTCTCAGTCTGTCTGTCTCTCAGTCTGTCTGTCTGTCTGTCTGTCTGTCAGTCTGTCTCTCAGTCTGTCTGTCTCTCTGTCTGTCTCTCAGTCTGTCTCTCAGTCTGCCTGTCTCTCAGTCTGCCTGTCTCTCAGTATGTCTGTCTCTCAGTCTGTCTCTCAGTCTGTATATCTGTCTGTCTCTCAGTATGTCTCTCAGTCTGTCCTCTCTGTCTGTCTGTCTATCTGTCTGTCTCTCAGTATGTCTCCCAGTCTGTCTCTCAGTCTGTCTCTCAGTCTGTCTCTCTGTCTGTCTGTCCAGTCTGTCTCTCTGTCTGTCTCTCTGTCTGTCTCCCAGTCTGTCTCTCAGTATGTTTCTCAGTCTGTCTCTCTGTCTGTCTGTCCAGTCTGTCTCTCTGTCTGTCTCTCTGTCTGTCTCTCAGTCTGTCTCTCAGTATGTATGTATCTCTGTCTGTCTCTCAGTCTGTATGTCTCTCAGTCTGTATGTCTGTCTGTCTGTCAGTCTGTCTCTCAGTCTGTCTGTCTATCAGTCTGTCTGTCTCTCAGCATGTCTCTCAGTCTGTCTCTCTGTCTGTCTCTCAGTCTGTCTCGCAGTCTGTCCTCTATGTCTGTCTGTATCTCTGTCTGTCTCTCAGTCTGTCTCTCAGTCTGTCTCCCAGTCTGTATCTCAGTCTGTCTCTCAGTCTGTCTCTCAGTCTGTCTGTCTGTCTGTCTGTCTGTCTGTCTGTCTGTCTGTCTGTCTGTCTGTCTGTCTGTCTGTCTGTCTGTATGTCTGTCTGTCTGTCTGTCTCTCAGTCTGTCTATCAGTCTGTATGTCTCTCTGTCTGTCTCTCAGTCTGTCTGTCTGTCAATCTGTCTCTCAGTCTGTCTGTCTTTCTGTCTGTATCTCAGTTTGTCTGTCTCTTTGTCTGTCTCTCAGTCTGTCTGTCTCTCAGTATGTCTCTCAGTCTGTCTCCTAGTCTGTCTCTCAGTCTGTCTCTCAGTCTGTCTCTCTGTCTCTCAGTATGTCTGTCTGTCTGTCAGTCTGTCTCTCAGTCTGTCTCTCAGTCTGCCCTCTCTGTCTGTCCCTTTGTCTGTCTCTCAGTATGTCTGTCTCTCTGTCTGTCTGTCCAGTCTGTCTATCTGTCTGTCTGTCCAGTCTGTCTCTCTGTCTGTCTCTCTGTCTGTCTGTCTCTCAGTCTGTCTGTCTCTCAGCATGTCTCTCAGTCTGTCTCTCTGTCTGTCTCTCAGTCTGTCTCGCAGTCTGTCCTCTATGTCTGTCTGTATCTCTGTCTGTCTCTCAGTCTGTCTCTCAGTCTGTCTCCCAGTCTGTATCTCAGTCTGTCTCTCAGTCTGTCTCTCAGTCTGTCTGTCTGTCTGTCTGTCTGTCTGTCTGTCTGTCTGTCTGTCTGTCTGTCTGTCTGTCTGTCTGTCTCTCAGTCTGTCTATCAGTCTGTATGTCTCTCTGTCTGTCTCTCAGTCTGTCTGTCTGTCAATCTGTCTCTCAGTCTGTCTGTCTTTCTGTCTGTATCTCAGTTTGTCTGTCTCTTTGTCTGTCTCTCAGTCTGTCTGTCTCTCAGTATGTCTCTCAGTCTGTCTCCTAGTCTGTCTCTCAGTCTGTCTCTCAGTCTGTCTCTCTGTCTCTCAGTATGTCTGTCTGTCTGTCAGTCTGTCTCTCAGTCTGTCTCTCAGTCTGCCCTCTCTGTCTGTCCCTTTGTCTGTCTCTCAGTATGTCTGTCTCTCTGTCTGTCTGTCCAGTCTGTCTATCTGTCTGTCTGTCCAGTCTGTCTCTCTGTCTGTCTCTCTGTCTGTCTGTCTCTCAGTCTGTCTGTATGTCAGTCTGTCTCTCAGTCTGTCTCTCAGTCTGTCTCTCTGTCTGTCTCTAAGTCTGTCTGTCTGTCAATCTGTCTCTCAGTCTGTCTGTCTTTCTGTCTGTATCTCAGTTTGTCTGTCTCTTTGTCTGTCTCTCAGTCTGTCTGTCTCTCAGTATGTCTCTCAGTCTGTATCCTAGTCTGTCTCTCAGTCTGTCTCTCAGTCTGTCTCTCTGTCTGTCTGTCCAGTCTGTCTCTCTGTCTGTCTGTCCAGTCTGTCTCTCTGTCTGTCTCTCTGTCTGTCTGTCTCTCAGTCTGTCTGTCTCTCTGTCTGTCTCCCAGTCTGTCTCTCTGTCTGTCTGTCTGTCCAGTCTGTCTCTCTGTCTGTCTCTCAGTCTGTCTCTCAGTCTGTCTGTCTGTCTGTCTGTCTGTCTGTCTGTCTGTCTGTCTGTCTGTCTGTCTGTCTGTCTGTCTGTCTGTCTGTCTGTCTGTCTGTCTCTCAGTCTGTCTATCAGTCTGTATGTCTCCCTGTCTGTCTCTCAGTCTGTCTGTCTGTCAATCTGTCTCTCAGTCTGTCTGTCTTTCTGTCTGTATCTCAGTTTGTCTGTCTCTTTGTCTGTCTCTCAGTCTGTCTGTCTCTCAGTATGTCTCTCAGTCTGTCTCCTAGTCTGTCTCTCAGTCTGTCTCTCAGTCTGTCTCTCTGTCTGTCTGTCCAGTCTGTCTATCTGTCTGTCTGTCCAGTCTGTCTCTCTGTCTGTCTCTCTGTCTGTCTGTCTCTCAGTATGTATGTCTCTCTGTCTGTCTCTCAGTCTGTATGTCTCTCAGTCTGTATGTCTGTCTGTCTGTCTGTCAGTCTGTCTCTCAGTCTGTCTGTCTATCAGTCTGTCTGTCTCTCAGTATGTCTCTCAGTCTGTCTCTCTGTCTGTCTCTCAGTCTGTCTCGCAGTATGTCCTCTATGTCTGTCTGTCTCTCTGTCTGTCTCTCAGTATGTCTGTCTCTCAGTCTGTCTCTCAGTCTGTCTCCCAGTCTGTATCTCAGTCTGTCTCTCAGTCTGTCTCTCAGTCTGTCTGTCTGTCTGTCTGTCTGTCTGTCTGTCTCTCAGTCTGTCTATCAGTCTGTATGTCTCTCTGTCTGTCTCTCAGTCTGTCTGTCTGTCAATCTGTCTCTCAGTCTGTCTGTCTTTCTGTCTGTATCTCAGTTTGTCTGTCTCTTTGTCTGTCTCTCAGTCTGTCTGTCTCTCAGTATGTCTCTCAGTCTGTCTCTCAGTCTGTCTCTCAGTCTGTCTCTCTGTCTCTCAGTATGTCTGTCTGTCTGTCAGTCTGTCTCTCAGTCTGTCTCTCAGTCTGCCCTCTCTGTCTGTCCCTTTGTCTGTCTCTCAGTATGTCTGTCTCTCAGTCTGTCTCTCAGTATGTCTCTCAGTCTGTCTCTCAGTCTGTCTGTCAGTCTGTCTCTCAGTCTGTCTCTCAGTCTGCCCTATCTGTCTGTCTGTCCCTCTGTCTGTCTCTCAGTATGTCTGTCTCTCAGTCTGTCTCTCAGTATGTCTCTCAGTCTGTCTCTCAGTCTGTCTCTCAGTCTGTCTCTCAGTCTGTCTCTCAGGCTGTCTCTCAGTCTCTCTCAGTCTGTCTCTCAGTCTGTCTGTCTCTCAGTCTGTCTGTCTGTCTGTCTGTCAGTCTGTCTCTCAGTCTGTCTGTCTCTCTGTCTGTCTCTCAGTCTGTCTGTCTATCTGTCTGTCTCTCAGTCTGTCTCTCAGTATGTCTCTCAGTCTGTCTCTCAGTCTGTCTCTCAGTCTGTCTCTCAGTCTGTCTCTCAGGCTGTCTCTCAGTCTCTCTCAGTCTGTCTCTCAGTCTGTCTGTCTCTCAGTCTGTCTGTCTGTCTGTCTGTCTGTCTGTCAGTCTGTCTCTCAGTCTGTCTGTCTCTCTGTCTGTCTCTCAGTCTGTCTGTCTGTCTATCTGTCTGTCTCTCAGTCTGCCTGTCTCTCTGTCTGTCTCTCAGTCTGTATCTCTGTCTGTCTGTCTCTCAGTCTATCTCGCAGTCTGTCCTCTATGTCTGTCTGTCTCTCTGTCTGTCTCTCAGTCTGTCTCTCAGTCTGTCTCCCAGTCTGTATCTCAGTCTGTCTCTCAGTCTGTCTCTCAGTCTGTCTGTCTGTCTGTCTGTCTGTCTCTCAGTCTGTATGTCTCTCAGCCTGTCTCTCAGTCTGTCTCTCAGTATCTCTTAGTCTGTCTCTCAGTCTGTCTCTCAGTCTGTCTCTCAGTCTGTCTCTCAGTCTGTCTCTCTGTCTGTCTGTCCAGTCTGTCTCTCTGTCTGTCTCTCTGTCTGTCTCCCAGTCTGTCTCTCAGTATGTCTCTCAGTCTGTCTCTCTGTCTGTCTGTCCAGTCTGTCTCTCTGTCTGTCTCTCTGTCTGTCTCTCAGTCTGTCTCTCAGTATGTATGTATCTCTGTCTGTCTCTCAGTCTGTATGTCTCTCAGTCTGTATGTCTGTATGTCTGTCAGTCTGTCTCTCAGTCTGTCTGTCTATCAGTCTGTCTGTCTCTCAGTATGTCTCTCAGTATGTCTCTCTGTCTGTCTCTCAGTCTGTCTCGCAGTCTGTCCTCTATGTCTGTCTGTCTATCTGTCTGTCTCTCAGTCTGTCTCTCAGTCTGTCTCCCAGTCTGTATCTCAGTCTGTCTCTCAGTCTGTCTGTCTGTCTGTCTGTCTGTCTGTCTGTCTGTCTGTCTGTCTGTCTGTCTGTCTGTCTGTCTGTCTGTCTGTCTGTCTGTCTGTCTGTCTCTCAGTCTGTCTATCAGTCTGTATGTCTCCCTGTCTGTCTCTCAGTCTGTCTGTCTGTCAATCTGTCTCTCAGTCTGTCTGTCTTTCTGTCTGTATCTCAGTTTGTCTGTCTCTTTGTCTGTCTCTCAGTCTGTCTGTCTCTCAGTATGTCTCTCAGTCTGTCTCCTAGTCTGTCTCTCAGTCTGTCTCTCAGTCTGTCTCTCTGTCTGTCTGTCCAGTCTGTCTATCTGTCTGTCTGTCCAGTCTGTCTCTCTGTCTGTCTCTCTGTCTGTCTGTCTCTCAGTATGTATGTCTCTCTGTCTGTCTCTCAGTCTGTATGTCTCTCAGTCTGTCTGTATGTCTGTCTGTCTGTCTGTCAGTCTGTCTCTCAGTCTGTCTGTCTATCAGTCTGTCTGTCTCTCAGTATGTCTCTCAGTCTGTCTCTCTGTCTGTCTCTCAGTCTGTCTCGCAGTATGTCCTCTATGTCTGTCTGTCTCTCTGTCTGTCTCTCAGTATGTCTGTCTCTCAGTCTGTCTCTCAGTCTGTCTCCCAGTCTGTATCTCAGTCTGTCTCTCAGTCTGTCTCTCAGTCTGTCTGTCTGTCTGTCTGTCTGTCTGTCTCTCAGTCTGTCTATCAGTCTGTATGTCTCTCTGTCTGTCTCTCAGTCTGTCTGTCTGTCAATCTGTCTCTCAGTCTGTCTGTCTTTCTGTCTGTATCTCAGTTTGTCTGTCTCTTTGTCTGTCTCTCAGTCTGTCTGTCTCTCAGTATGTCTCTCAGTCTGTCTCCTAGTCTGTCTCTCAGTCTGTCTCTCAGTCTGTCTCTCTGTCTCTCAGTATGTCTGTCTGTCTGTCAGTCTGTCTCTCAGTCTGTCTCTCAGTCTGCCCTCTCTGTCTGTCCCTTTGTCTGTCTCTCAGTATGTCTGTCTCTCAGTCTGTCTCTCAGTATGTCTCTCAGTCTGTCTCTCAGTCTGTCTGTCAGTCTGTCTCTCAGTCTGTCTCTCAGTCTGCCCTATCTGTCTGTCTGTCCCTCTGTCTGTCTCTCAGTATGTCTGTCTCTCAGTCTGTCTCTCAGTATGTCTCTCAGTCTGTCTCTCAGTCTGTCTCTCAGTCTGTCTCTCAGTCTGTCTCTCAGGCTGTCTCTCAGTCTCTCTCAGTCTGTCTCTCAGTCTGTCTGTCTCTCAGTCTGTCTGTCTGTCTGTCTGTCAGTCTGTCTCTCAGTCTGTCTGTCTCTCTGTCTGTCTCTCAGTCTGTCTGTCTATCTGTCTGTCTCTCAGTCTGTCTCTCAGTATGTCTCTCAGTCTGTCTCTCAGTCTGTCTCTCAGTCTGTCTCTCAGTCTGTCTCTCAGGCTGTCTCTCAGTCTCTCTCAGTCTGTCTCTCAGTCTGTCTGTCTCTCAGTCTGTCTGTCTGTCTGTCTGTCTGTCAGTCTGTCTCTCAGTCTGTCTGTCTCTCTGTCTGTCTCTCAGTCTGTCTGTCTGTCTATCTGTCTGTCTCTCAGTCTGCCTGTCTCTCTGTCTGTCTCTCAGTCTGTATCTCTGTCTGTCTGTCTCTCAGTCTATCTCGCAGTCTGTCCTCTATGTCTGTCTGTCTCTCTGTCTGTCTCTCAGTCTGTCTCTCAGTCTGTCTCCCAGTCTGTATCTCAGTCTGTCTCTCAGTCTGTCTCTCAGTCTGTCTGTCTGTCTGTCTGTCTGTCTCTCAGTCTGTATGTCTCTCAGTCTGTCTCTCAGTCTGTCTCTCAGTATCTCTTAGTCTGTCTCTCAGTCTGTCTCTCAGTCTGTCTCTCAGTCTGTCTCTCAGTCTGTCTCTCTGTCTGTCTGTCCAGTCTGTCTCTCTGTCTGTCTCTCTGTCTGTCTCCCAGTCTGTCTCTCAGTATGTCTCTCAGTCTGTCTCTCTGTCTGTCTGTCCAGTCTGTCTCTCTGTCTGTCTCTCTGTCTGTCTCTCAGTCTGTCTCTCAGTATGTATGTATCTCTGTCTGTCTCTCAGTCTGTATGTCTCTCAGTCTGTATGTCTGTATGTCTGTCAGTCTGTCTCTCAGTCTGTCTGTCTATCAGTCTGTCTGTCTCTCAGTATGTCTCTCAGTATGTCTCTCTGTCTGTCTCTCAGTCTGTCTCGCAGTCTGTCCTCTATGTCTGTCTGTCTATCTGTCTGTCTCTCAGTCTGTCTCTCAGTCTGTCTCCCAGTCTGTATCTCAGTCTGTCTCTCAGTCTGTCTGTCTGTCTGTCTGTCTGTCTGTCTGTCTGTCTGTCTGTCTGTCTGTCTGTCTGTCTGTCTGTCTGTCTGTCTGTCTGTCTGTCTCTCAGTCTGTCTATCAGTCTGTATGTCTCCCTGTCTGTCTCTCAGTCTGTCTGTCTGTCAATCTGTCTCTCAGTCTGTCTGTCTTTCTGTCTGTATCTCAGTTTGTCTGTCTCTTTGTCTGTCTCTCAGTCTGTCTGTCTCTCAGTATGTCTCTCAGTCTGTCTCCTAGTCTGTCTCTCAGTCTGTCTCTCAGTCTGTCTCTCTGTCTGTCTGTCCAGTCTGTCTATCTGTCTGTCTGTCCAGTCTGTCTCTCTGTCTGTCTCTCTGTCTGTCTGTCTCTCAGTATGTATGTCTCTCTGTCTGTCTCTCAGTCTGTATGTCTCTCAGTCTGTATGTCTATCTGTCTGTCTGTCAGTCTGTCTCTCAGTCTGTCTGTCTATCAGTCTGTCTGTCTCTCAGTATGTCTCTCAGTCTGTCTCTCTGTCTGTCTCTCAGTCTGTCTCGCAGTATGTCCTCTATGTCTGTCTGTCTCTCTGTCTGTCTCTCAGTATGTCTGTCTCTCAGTCTGTCTCTCTGTCTGTCTCCCAGTCTGTATCTCAGTCTGTCTCTCAGTCTGTCTCTCAGTCTGTCTGTCTGTCTGTCTGTCTGTCTCTCAGTCTGTCTATCAGTCTGTATGTCTCTCTGTCTGTCTCTCAGTCTGTCTGTCTGTCAATCTGTCTCTCAGTCTGTCTGTCTTTCTGTCTGTATCTCAGTTTGTCTGTCTCTTTGTCTGTCTCTCAGTCTGTCTGTCTCTCAGTATGTCTCTCAGTCTGTCTCCTAGTCTGTCTCTCAGTCTGTCTCTCAGTCTGTCTCTCTGTCTCTCAGTATGTCTGTCTGTCTGTCAGTCTGTCTCTCAGTCTGTCTCTCAGTCTGCCCTCTCTGTCTGTCCCTTTGTCTGTCTCTCAGTATGTCTGTCTCTCAGTCTGTCTCTCAGTATGTCTCTCAGTCTGTCTCTCAGTCTGTCTGTCAGTCTGTCTCTCAGTCTGTCTCTCAGTCTGCCCTATCTGTCTGTCTGTCCCTCTGTCTGTCTCTCAGTATGTCTGTCTCTCAGTCTGTCTCTCAGTATGTCTCTCAGTCTGTCTCTCAGTCTGTCTCTCAGTCTGTCTCTCAGTCTGTCTCTCAGGCTGTCTCTCAGTCTCTCTCAGTCTGTCTCTCAGTCTGTCTGTCTCTCAGTCTGTCTGTCTGTCTGTCAGTCTGTCTCTCAGTCTGTCTGTCTCTCTGTCTGTCTCTCAGTCTGTCTGTCTATCTGTATGTCTCTCAGTCTGTCTCTCAGTATGTCTCTCAGTCTGTCTCTCAGTCTGTCTCTCAGTCTGTCTCTCAGTCTGTCTCTCAGGCTGTCTCTCAGTCTCTCTCAGTCTGTCTCTCAGTCTGTCTGTCTCTCAGTCTGTCTGTCTGTCTGTCTGTCTGTCAGTCTGTCTCTCAGTCTGTCTGTCTCTCTGTCTGTCTCTCAGTCTGTCTGTCTGTCTATCTGTCTGTCTCTCAGTCTGCCTGTCTCTCTGTCTGTCTCTCAGTCTGTATCTCTGTCTGTCTGTCTCTCAGTCTGTCTGTATCTCAGTCTGTCTGTCAGTCTGTCTCTCTGTCTGTCTCTCATTTTGTCAGTCTGTCTCTCAGTCTGTCTCTCAGTCTGTCTCTCAGTCTGTCTCTCAGGCTGTCTCTCAGTCTCTCTCAGTCTGTCTCTCAGTCTGTCTGTCTCTCAGTCTGTCTGTCTGTCTGTCTGTCTGTCAGTCTGTCTCTCAGTCTGTCTGTCTCTCTGTCTGTCTCTCAGTCTGTCTGTCTGTCTATCTGTCTGTCTCTCAGTCTGCCTGTCTCTCTGTCTGTCTCTCAGTCTGTCTCTCAGTCTGCCTGTCTCTCAGTCTGCCTGTCTCTCAGTATGTCTGTCTCTCAGTCTGTCTCTCAGTCTGTATATCTGTCTGTCTCTCAGTATGTCTCTCAGTCTGTCCTCTCTGTCTGTCTGTCTATCTGTCTGTCTCTCAGTATGTCTCCCAGTCTGTCTCTCAGTCTGTCTCTCAGTCTGTCTCTCTGTCTGTCTGTCCAGTCTGTCTCTCTGTCTGTCTCTCTGTCTGTCTCCCAGTCTGTCTCTCAGTATGTTTCTCAGTCTGTCTCTCTGTCTGTCTGTCCAGTCTGTCTCTCTGTCTGTCTCTCTGTCTGTCTCTCAGTCTGTCTCTCAGTATGTATGTATCTCTGTCTGTCTCTCAGTCTGTATGTCTCTCAGTCTGTATGTCTGTCTGTCTGTCAGTCTGTCTCTCAGTCTGTCTGTCTATCAGTCTGTCTGTCTCTCAGCATGTCTCTCAGTCTGTCTCTCTGTCTGTCTCTCAGTCTGTCTCGCAGTCTGTCCTCTATGTCTGTCTGTATCTCTGTCTGTCTCTCAGTCTGTCTCTCAGTCTGTCTCCCAGTCTGTATCTCAGTCTGTCTCTCAGTCTGTCTCTCAGTCTGTCTGTCTGTCTGTCTGTCTGTCTGTCTGTCTGTCTGTCTGTCTGTCTGTCTGTCTGTATGTCTGTCTGTCTGTCTGTCTCTCAGTCTGTCTATCAGTCTGTATGTCTCTCTGTCTGTCTCTCAGTCTGTCTGTCTGTCAATCTGTCTCTCAGTCTGTCTGTCTTTCTGTCTGTATCTCAGTTTGTCTGTCTCTTTGTCTGTCTCTCAGTCTGTCTGTCTCTCAGTATGTCTCTCAGTCTGTCTCCTAGTCTGTCTCTCAGTCTGTCTCTCAGTCTGTCTCTCTGTCTCTCAGTATGTCTGTCTGTCTGTCAGTCTGTCTCTCAGTCTGTCTCTCAGTCTGCCCTCTCTGTCTGTCCCTTTGTCTGTCTCTCAGTATGTCTGTCTCTCTGTCTGTCTGTCCAGTCTGTCTATCTGTCTGTCTGTCCAGTCTGTCTCTCTGTCTGTCTCTCTGTCTGTCTGTCTCTCAGTCTGTCTGTCTCTCAGCATGTCTCTCAGTCTGTCTCTCTGTCTGTCTCTCAGTCTGTCTCGCAGTCTGTCCTCTATGTCTGTCTGTATCTCTGTCTGTCTCTCAGTCTGTCTCTCAGTCTGTCTCCCAGTCTGTATCTCAGTCTGTCTCTCAGTCTGTCTCTCAGTCTGTCTGTCTGTCTGTCTGTCTGTCTGTCTGTCTGTCTGTCTGTCTGTCTGTCTGTCTGTCTGTCTGTCTGTCTGTCTGTCTGTCTCTCAGTCTGTCTATCAGTCTGTATGTCTCTCTGTCTGTCTCTCAGTCTGTCTGTCTGTCAATCTGTCTCTCAGTCTGTCTGTCTTTCTGTCTGTATCTCAGTTTGTCTGTCTCTTTGTCTGTCTCTCAGTCTGTCTGTCTCTCAGTATGTCTCTCAGTCTGTCTCCTAGTCTGTCTCTCAGTCTGTCTCTCAGTCTGTCTCTCTGTCTCTCAGTATGTCTGTCTGTCTGTCAGTCTGTCTCTCAGTCTGTCTCTCAGTCTGCCCTCTCTGTCTGTCCCTTTGTCTGTCTCTCAGTATGTCTGTCTCTCTGTCTGTCTGTCCAGTCTGTCTATCTGTCTGTCTGTCCAGTCTGTCTCTCTGTCTGTCTCTCTGTCTGTCTGTCTCTCAGTCTGTCTGTATGTCAGTCTGTCTCTCAGTCTGTCTCTCAGTCTGTCTCTCTGTCTGTCTCTAAGTCTGTCTGTCTGTCAATCTGTCTCTCAGTCTGTCTGTCTTTCTGTCTGTATCTCAGTTTGTCTGTCTCTTTGTCTGTCTCTCAGTCTGTCTGTCTCTCAGTATGTCTCTCAGTCTGTATCCTAGTCTGTCTCTCAGTCTGTCTCTCAGTCTGTCTCTCTGTCTGTCTGTCCAGTCTGTCTCTCTGTCTGTCTGTCCAGTCTGTCTCTCTGTCTGTCTCTCTGTCTGTCTGTCTCTCAGTCTGTCTGTCTCTCTGTCTGTCTCCCAGTCTGTCTCTCTGTCTGTCTGTCTGTCCAGTCTGTCTCTCTGTCTGTCTCTCAGTCTGTCTCTCAGTCTGTCTGTCTGTCTGTCTGTCTGTCTGTCTGTCTGTCTGTCTGTCTGTCTGTCTGTCTGTCTGTCTGTCTGTCTGTCTGTCTGTCTGTCTGTCTGTCTGTCTGTCTGTCTGTCTGTCTCTCAGTCTGTCTATCAGTCTGTATGTCTCCCTGTCTGTCTCTCAGTCTGTCTGTCTGTCAATCTGTCTCTCAGTCTGTCTGTCTTTCTGTCTGTATCTCAGTTTGTCTGTCTCTTTGTCTGTCTCTCAGTCTGTCTGTCTCTCAGTATGTCTCTCAGTCTGTCTCCTAGTCTGTCTCTCAGTCTGTCTCTCAGTCTGTCTCTCTGTCTGTCTGTCCAGTCTGTCTATCTGTCTGTCTGTCCAGTCTGTCTCTCTGTCTGTCTCTCTGTCTGTCTGTCTCTCAGTATGTATGTCTCTCTGACTGTCTCTCAGTCTGTATGTCTCTCAGTCTGTATGTCTGTCTGTCTGTCTGTCAGTCTGTCTCTCAGTCTGTCTGTCTATCAGTCTGTCTGTCTCTCAGTATGTCTCTCAGTCTGTCTCTCTGTCTGTCTCTCAGTCTGTCTCGCAGTATGTCCTCTATGTCTGTCTGTCTCTCTGTCTGTCTCTCAGTATGTCTGTCTCTCAGTCTGTCTCTCAGTCTGTCTCCCAGTCTGTATCTCAGTCTGTCTCTCAGTCTGTCTCTCAGTCTGTCTGTCTGTCTGTCTGTCTGTCTGTCTGTCTCTCAGTCTGTCTATCAGTCTGTATGTCTCTCTGTCTGTCTCTCAGTCTGTCTGTCTGTCAATCTGTCTCTCAGTCTGTCTGTCTTTCTGTCTGTATCTCAGTTTGTCTGTCTCTTTGTCTGTCTCTCAGTCTGTCTGTCTCTCAGTATGTCTCTCAGTCTGTCTCCTAGTCTGTCTCTCAGTCTGTCTCTCAGTCTGTCTCTCTGTCTCTCAGTATGTCTGTCTGTCTGTCAGTCTGTCTCTCAGTCTGTCTCTCAGTCTGCCCTCTCTGTCTGTCCCTTTGTCTGTCTCTCAGTATGTCTGTCTCTCAGTCTGTCTCTCAGTATGTCTCTCAGTCTGTCTCTCAGTCTGTCTGTCAGTCTGTCTCTCAGTCTGTCTCTCAGTCTGCCCTATCTGTCTGTCTGTCCCTCTGTCTGTCTCTCAGTATGTCTGTCTCTCAGTCTGTCTCTCAGTATGTCTCTCAGTCTGTCTCTCAGTCTGTCTCTCAGTCTGTCTCTCAGTCTGTCTCTCAGGCTGTCTCTCAGTCTCTCTCAGTCTGTCTCTCAGTCTGTCTGTCTCTCAGTCTGTCTGTCTGTCTGTCTGTCAGTCTGTCTCTCAGTCTGTCTGTCTCTCTGTCTGTCTCTCAGTCTGTCTGTCTATCTGTCTGTCTCTCAGTCTGTCTCTCAGTATGTCTCTCAGTCTGTCTCTCAGTCTGTCTCTCAGTCTGTCTCTCAGTCTGTCTCTCAGGCTGTCTCTCAGTCTCTCTCAGTCTGTCTCTCAGTCTGTCTGTCTCTCAGTCTGGTCTGTCTGTCTGTCTGTCTGTCAGTCTGTCTCTCAGTCTGTCTGTCTCTCTGTCTGTCTCTCAGTCTGTCTGTCTGTCTATCTGTCTGTCTCTCAGTCTGCCTGTCTCTCTGTCTGTCTCTCAGTCTGTATCTCTGTCTGTCTGTCTCTCAGTCTATCTCGCAGTCTGTCCTCTATGTCTGTCTGTCTCTCTGTCTGTCTCTCAGTCTGTCTCTCAGTCTGTCTCCCAGTCTGTATCTCAGTCTGTCTCTCAGTCTGTCTCTCAGTCTGTCTGTCTGTCTGTCTGTCTGTCTCTCAGTCTGTATGTCTCTCAGTCTGTCTCTCAGTCTGTCTCTCAGTATCTCTTAGTCTGTCTCTCAGTCTGTCTCTCAGTCTGTCTCTCAGTCTGTCTCTCAGTCTGTCTCTCTGTCTGTCTGTCCAGTCTGTCTCTCTGTCTGTCTCTCTGTCTGTCTCCCAGTCTGTCTCTCAGTATGTCTCTCAGTCTGTCTCTCTGTCTGTCTGTCCAGTCTGTCTCTCTGTCTGTCTCTCTGTCTGTCTCTCAGTCTGTCTCTCAGTATGTATGTATCTCTGTCTGTCTCTCAGTCTGTATGTCTCTCAGTCTGTATGTCTGTATGTCTGTCAGTCTGTCTCTCAGTCTGTCTGTCTATCAGTCTGTCTGTCTCTCAGTATGTCTCTCAGTATGTCTCTCTGTCTGTCTCTCAGTCTGTCTCGCAGTCTGTCCTCTATGTCTGTCTGTCTATCTGTCTGTCTCTCAGTCTGTCTCTCAGTCTGTCTCCCAGTCTGTATCTCAGTCTGTCTCTCAGTCTGTCTGTCTGTCTGTCTGTCTGTCTGTCTGTCTGTCTGTCTGTCTGTCTGTCTGTCTGTCTGTCTGTCTCTCAGTCTGTCTATCAGTCTGTATGTCTCCCTGTCTGTCTCTCAGTCTGTCTGTCTGTCAATCTGTCTCTCAGTCTGTCTGTCTTTCTGTCTGTATCTCAGTTTGTCTGTCTCTTTGTCTGTCTCTCAGTCTGTCTGTCTCTCAGTATGTCTCTCAGTCTGTCTCCTAGTCTGTCTCTCAGTCTGTCTCTCAGTCTGTCTCTCTGTCTGTCTGTCCAGTCTGTCTATCTGTCTGTCTGTCCAGTCTGTCTCTCTGTCTGTCTCTCTGTCTGTCTGTCTCTCAGTATGTATGTCTCTCTGTCTGTCTCTCAGTCTGTATGTCTCTCAGTCTGTATGTCTGTCTGTCTGTCTGTCAGTCTGTCTCTCAGTCTGTCTGTCTATCAGTCTGTCTGTCTCTCAGTATGTCTCTCAGTCTGTCTCTCTGTCTGTCTCTCAGTCTGTCTCGCAGTATGTCCTCTATGTCTGTCTGTCTCTCTGTCTGTCTCTCAGTATGTCTGTCTCTCAGTCTGTCTCTCTGTCTGTCTCCCAGTCTGTATCTCAGTCTGTCTCTCAGTCTGTCTCTCAGTCTGTCTGTCTGTCTGTCTGTCTGTCTGTCTCTCAGTCTGTCTATCAGTCTGTATGTCTCTCTGTCTGTCTCTCAGTCTGTCTGTCTGTCAATCTGTCTCTCAGTCTGTCTGTCTTTCTGTCTGTATCTCAGTTTGTCTGTCTCTTTGTCTGTCTCTCAGTCTGTCTGTCTCTCAGTATGTCTCTCAGTCTGTCTCCTAGTCTGTCTCTCAGTCTGTCTCTCAGTCTGTCTCTCTGTCTCTCAGTATGTCTGTCTGTCTGTCAGTCTGTCTCTCAGTCTGTCTCTCAGTCTGCCCTCTCTGTCTGTCCCTTTGTCTGTCTCTCAGTATGTCTGTCTCTCAGTCTGTCTCTCAGTATGTCTCTCAGTCTGTCTCTCAGTCTGTCTGTCAGTCTGTCTCTCAGTCTGTCTCTCAGTCTGCCCTATCTGTCTGTCTGTCCCTCTGTCTGTCTCTCAGTATGTCTGTCTCTCAGTCTGTCTCTCAGTATGTCTCTCAGTCTGTCTCTCAGTCTGTCTCTCAGTCTGTCTCTCAGTCTGTCTCTCAGGCTGTCTCTCAGTCTCTCTCAGTCTGTCTCTCAGTCTGTCTGTCTCTCAGTCTGTCTGTCTGTCTGTCAGTCTGTCTCTCAGTCTGTCTGTCTCTCTGTCTGTCTCTCAGTCTGTCTGTCTATCTGTCTGTCTCTCAGTCTGTCTCTCAGTATGTCTCTCAGTCTGTCTCTCAGTCTGTCTCTCAGTCTGTCTCTCAGTCTGTCTCTCAGGCTGTCTCTCAGTCTCTCTCAGTCTGTCTCTCAGTCTGTCTGTCTCTCAGTCTGTCTGTCTGTCTGTCTGTCTGTCAGTCTGTCTCTCAGTCTGTCTGTCTCTCTGTCTGTCTCTCAGTCTGTCTGTCTGTCTATCTGTCTGTCTCTCAGTCTGCCTGTATCTCTGTCTGTCTCTCAGTCTGTATCTCTGTCTGTCTGTCTCTCAGTCTGTCTGTATCTCAGTCTGTCTGTCAGTCTGTCTCTCTGTCTGTCTCTCATTTTGTCAGTCTGTCTCTCAGTCTGTCTCTCAGTCTGTCTCTCAGTCTGTCTCTCAGGCTGTCTCTCAGTCTCTCTCAGTCTGTCTCTCAGTCTGTCTGTCTCTCAGTCTGTCTGTCTGTCTGTCTGTCTGTCTGTCAGTCTGTCTCTCAGTCTGTCTGTCTCTCTGTCTGTCTCTCAGTCTGTCTGTCTGTCTATCTGTCTGTCTCTCAGTCTGCCTGTCTCTCTGTCTGTCTCTCAGTCTGTCTCTCAGTCTGCCTGTCTCTCAGTCTGCCTGTCTCTCAGTATGTCTGTCTCTCAGTCTGTCTCTCAGTCTGTATATCTGTCTGTCTCTCAGTATGTCTCTCAGTCTGTCCTCTCTGTCTGTCTGTCTATCTGTCTGTCTCTCAGTATGTCTCCCAGTCTGTCTCTCAGTCTGTCTCTCAGTCTGTCTCTCTGTCTGTCTGTCCAGTCTGTCTCTCTGTCTGTCTCTCTGTCTGTCTCCCAGTCTGTCTCTCAGTATGTTTCTCAGTCTGTCTCTCTGTCTGTCTGTCCAGTCTGTCTCTCTGTCTGTCTCTCTGTCTGTCTCTCAGTCTGTCTCTCAGTATGTATGTATCTCTGTCTGTCTCTCAGTCTGTATGTCTCTCAGTCTGTATGTCTGTCTGTCTGTCAGTCTGTCTCTCAGTCTGTCTGTCTATCAGTCTGTCTGTCTCTCAGCATGTCTCTCAGTCTGTCTCTCTGTCTGTCTCTCAGTCTGTCTCGCAGTCTGTCCTCTATGTCTGTCTGTATCTCTGTCTGTCTCTCAGTCTGTCTCTCAGTCTGTCTCCCAGTCTGTATCTCAGTCTGTCTCTCAGTCTGTCTCTCAGTCTGTCTGTCTGTCTGTCTGTCTGTCTGTCTGTCTGTCTGTCTGTCTGTCTGTCTGTCTGTATGTCTGTCTGTCTGTCTGTCTCTCAGTCTGTCTATCAGTCTGTATGTCTCTCTGTCTGTCTCTCAGTCTGTCTGTCTGTCAATCTGTCTCTCAGTCTGTCTGTCTTTCTGTCTGTATCTCAGTTTGTCTGTCTCTTTGTCTGTCTCTCAGTCTGTCTGTCTCTCAGTATGTCTCTCAGTCTGTCTCCTAGTCTGTCTCTCAGTCTGTCTCTCAGTCTGTCTCTCTGTCTCTCAGTATGTCTGTCTGTCTGTCAGTCTGTCTCTCAGTCTGTCTCTCAGTCTGCCCTCTCTGTCTGTCCCTTTGTCTGTCTCTCAGTATGTCTGTCTCTCTGTCTGTCTGTCCAGTCTGTCTATCTGTCTGTCTGTCCAGTCTGTCTCTCTGTCTGTCTCTCTGTCTGTCTGTCTCTCAGTCTGTCTGTATGTCAGTCTGTCTCTCAGTCTGTCTCTCAGTCTGTCTCTCTGTCTGTCTCTAAGTCTGTCTGTCTGTCAATCTGTCTCTCAGTCTGTCTGTCTTTCTGTCTGTATCTCAGTTTGTCTGTCTCTTTGTCTGTCTCTCAGTCTGTCTGTCTCTCAATATGTCTCTCAGTCTGTATCCTAGTCTGTCTCTCAGTCTGTCTCTCAGTCTGTCTCTCTGTCTGTCTGTCCAGTCTGTCTCTCTGTCTGTCTGTCCAGTCTGTCTCTCTGTCTGTCTCTCTGTCTGTCTGTCTCTCAGTCTGTCTGTCTCTCTGTCTGTCTCCCAGTCTGTCTCTCTGTCTGTCTGTCCAGTCTGTCTCTCTGTCTGTCTCTCTGTCTGTCTCTCAGTCTGTCTCTCAGTATGTATGTCTCTCTGTCTGTCTATCAGTCTGTATGTCTCTCAGTCTGTATGTCTGTCTGTCTGTCAGTCTGTCTCTCAGTCTGTCTGTCTATCAGTCTGTCTGTCTCTCAGTATGTCTCTCAGTCTGTCTCGCAGTATGTCCTCTATGTCTGTCTGTCTCTCTGTCTGTCTCTCAGTATGTCTGTCTCTCAGTCTGTCTCTCAGTCTGTCTCCCAGTCTGTATCTCAGTCTGTCTCTCAGTCTGTCTCTCAGTCTGTATGTCTCTCTGTCTGTCTCTCAGTCTGTCTCTCAGTCTGTCTCTCAGTATGTATGTCTCTCTGTCTGTCTCTCAGTCTGTATGTCTCTCAGTCTGTATGTCTGTCTGTCTGTCTGTCAGTCTGTCTCTCAGTCTGTCTGTCTATCAGTCTGTCTGTCTCTCAGTCTGTCTCTCTGTCTGTCTCTCAGTCTGTCTCGCAGTATGTCCTCTATGTCTGTCTGTCTCTCTGTCTGTCTCTCAGTATGTCTCTCTCTCAGTCTGTCTCTCAGTCTGTCTCCCAGTCTGTATCTCAGTCTGTCTCTCAGTCTGTCTCTCAGTCTGTCTGTCTGTCTGTCTGTCTACCTCTCAGTCTGTCTATCAGTCTGTATGTCTCTCTGTCTGTCTCTCAGTCTGTCTGTCTGTCAATCTGTCTCTCAGTCTGTCTGTCTTTCTGTCTGTATCTCAGTTTGTCTGTCTCTTTGTCTGTCTCTCAGTCTGTCTGTCTCTCAGTATGTCTCTCAGTCTGTCTCCTAGTCTGTCTCTCAGTCTGTCTCTCAGTCTGTCTCTCTGTCTCTCAGTATGTCTGTCTGTCTGTCAGTCTGTCTCTCAGTCTGTCTCTCAGTATGCCCTCTCTGTCTGTCCCTTTGTCTGTCTCTCAGTATGTCTGTCTCTCAGTCTGTCTCTCAGTATGTCTCTCAGTCTGTCTCTCAGTCTGTCTGTCAGTCTGTCTCTCAGTCTGTCTCTCAGTCTGCCCTATCTGTCTGTCTGTCCCTCTGTCTGTCTCTCAGTATGTCTGTCTCTCAGTCTGTCTCTCAGTATGTCTCTCAGTCTGTCTCTCAGTCTGTCTCTCAGTCTGTCTCTCAGTCTGTCTCTCAGGCTGTCTCTCAGTCTCTCTCAGTCTGTCTCTCAGTCTGTCTGTCTCTCAGTCTGTCTGTCTGTCTGTCAGTCTGTCTCTCAGTCTGTCTGTCTCTCTGTCTGTCTCTCAGTCTGTCTGTCTATATGTCTGTCTCTCAGTCTGTCTCTCAGTATGTCTCTCAGTCTGTCTCTCAGTCTGTCTCTCAGTCTGTCTCTCAGTCTGTCTCTCAGGCTGTCTCTCAGTCTCTATCAGTCTGTCTCTCAGTCTGTCTGTCTCTCAGTCTGTCTGTCTGTCTGTCTGTCTGTCTGTCAGTCTGTCTCTCAGTCTGTCTGTCTCTCTGTCTGTCTCTCAGTCTGTCTGTCTGTCTATCTGTCTGTCTCTCAGTCTGCCTGTCTCTCTGTCTGTCTCTCAGTCTGTATCTCTGTCTGTCTGTCTCTCAGTCTGTCTGTATCTCAGTCTGTCTGTCAGTCTGTCTCTCTGTCTGTCTCTCATTTTGTCAGTCTGTCTCCCTGTCTGTCTCTCAGTCTGCCTGTCTCTCAGTCTGCCTGTCTCTCAGTCTGTCTGTCTCTCAGTCTGTCTCCCAGTCTGTATCTCAGTCTGTCTCTCAGTCTGTCTCTCAGTCTGTCTGTCTGTCTGTCTGTCTGTCTCTCAGTCTGTCTATCAGTCTGTATGTCTCTCTGTCTGTCTCTCAGTCTGTCTGTCTGTCAATCTGTCTCTCAGTCTGTCTGTCTTTCTGTCTGTATCTCAGTTTGTCTGTCTCTTTGTCTGTCTCTCAGTCTGTCTGTCTCTCAGTATGTCTCTCAGTCTGTCTCCTAGTCTGTCTCTCAGTCTGTCTCTCAGTCTGTCTCTCTGTCTCTCAGTATGTCTGTCTGTCTGTCAGTCTGTCTCTCAGTCTGTCTCTCAGTCTGCCCTCTCTGTCTGTCCCTTTGTCTGTCTCTCAGTATGTCTGTCTCTCAGTCTGTCTCTCAGTATGTCTCTCAGTCTGTCTCTCAGTCTGTCTGTCAGTCTGTCTCTCAGTCTGTCTCTCAGTCTGCCCTATCTGTCTGTCTGTCCCTCTGTCTGTCTCTCAGTATGTCTGTCTCTCAGTCTGTCTCTCAGTATGTCTCTCAGTCTGTCTCTCAGTCTGTCTCTCAGTCTGTCTCTCAGTCTGTCTCTCAGGCTGTCTCTCAGTCTCTCTCAGTCTGTCTCTCAGTCTGTCTGTCTCTCAGTCTGTATGTCTGTCTGTCAGTCTGTCTCTCAGTCTGTCTGTCTCTCTGTCTGTCTCTCAGTCTGTCTGTCTATCAGTCTGTCTGTCTCTCAGTATGTCTCTCAGTCTGTCTCTCTGTCTGTCTCTCAGTCTGACTCGCAGTCTGTCCTCTATGTCTGTCTGTCTCTCTGTCTGTCTCTCAGTATGTCTGTCTCTCAGTCTGTCTCTCAGTCTGTCTCCCAGTCTGTATCTCAGTCTGTCTCTCAGTCTGTCTCTCAGTCTGTCTCCCAGTCTGTCTCTCAGTCTGTCTCTCAGTCTGTCTCTCTGTCTGTCTGTCCAGTATGTCTCTCTGTCTGTCTCTCTGTCTGTCTCCCAGTCTGTCTCTCAGTATGTCTCTCAGTCTGTCTCTCTGTCTGTCTGTCCAGTATGTCTCTCTGTCTGTCTCTCTGTCTGTCTCTCAGTCTGTCTCTCAGTATGTATGTATGTATCTCTGTCTGTCTCTCAGTCTGTATGTCTCTCAGTCTGTATGTCTGTCTGTCTGTCAGTCTGTCTCTCAGTCTGTCTGTCTATCAGTATATCTCTCAGTCTGTCTCTCTGTCTGTCTCTCAGTCTATCTCGCAGTCTGTCCTCTATGTCTGTCTGTCTCTCTGTCTGTCTCTCAGTCTGTCTCTCAGTCTGTCTCCCAGTCTGTATCTCAGTCTGTCTCTCAGTCTGTCTCTCAGTCTGTCTGTCTGTCTGTCTGTCTGTCTGTCTGTCTCTCAGTCTGTATGTCTCTCAGTCTGTCTCTCAGTCTGTCTCTCAGTATCTCTTAGTCTGTCTCTCAGTCTGTCTCTCAGTCTGTCTCTCAGTCTGTCTCTCAGTCTGTCTCTCTGTCTGTCTGTCCAGTCTGTCTCTCTGTCTGTCTCTCTGTCTGTCTCCCAGTCTGTCTCTCAGTATGTCTCTCAGTCTGTCTCTCTGTCTGTCTGTCCAGTCTGTCTCTCTGTCTGTCTCTCTGTCTGTCTCTCAGTCTGTCTCTCAGTATGTATGTATCTCTGTCTGTCTCTCAGTCTGTATGTCTCTCAGTCTGTATGTCTGTATGTCTGTCAGTCTGTCTCTCAGTATGTCTGTCTATCAGTCTGTCTGTCTCTCAGTATGTCTCTCAGTCTGTCTCTCTGTCTGTCTCTCAGTCTGTCGCGCAGTCTGTCCTCTATGTCTGTCTGTCTATCTGTCTGTCTCTCAGTCTGTCTCTCAGTCTGTCTCCCAGTCTGTATCTCAGTCTGTCTCTCAGTCTGTCTGTCTGTCTGTCTGTCTGTCTGTCTGTCTGTCTGTCTGTCTGTCTGTCTGTCTGTCTGTCTGTCTGTCTGTCTCTCAGTCTGTCTATCAGTCTGTATGTCTCCCTGTCTGTCTCTCAGTCTGTCTGTCTGTCAATCTGTCTCTCAGTCTGTCTGTCTTTCTGTCTGTATCTCAGTTTGTCTGTCTCTTTGTCTGTCTCTCAGTCTGTCTGTCTCTCAGTATGTCTCTCAGTCTGTCTCCTAGTCTGTCTCTCAGTCTGTCTCTCAGTCTGTCTCTCTGTCTGTCTGTCCAGTCTGTCTATCTGTCTGTCTGTCCAGTCTGTCTCTCTGTCTGTCTCTCTGTCTGTCTGTCTCTCAGTCTGTCTGTCTGTCAATCTGTCTCTCAGTCTGTCTGTCTTTCTGTCTGTATCTCAGTTTGTCTGTCTCTTTGTCTGTCTCTCAGTCTGTCTGTCTCTCAGTATGTCTCTCAGTCTGTATCCTAGTCTGTCTCTCAGTCTGTCTCTCAGTCTGTCTCTCTGTCTGTCTGTCCAGTCTGTCTCTCTGTCTGTCTGTCCAGTCTGTCTCTCTGTCTGTCTCTCTGTCTGTCTGTCTCTCAGTCTGTCTGTCTCTCTGTCTGTCTCCCAGTCTGTCTCTCAGTCTGTCTCTCAGTCTGTCTCTCTGTCTGTCTGTCCAGTCTGTCTCTCTGTCTGTCTCTCTGTCTGTCTCTCAGTCTGTCTCTCAGTATGTATGTCTCTCTGTCTGTCTATCAGTCTGTATGTCTCTCAGTATGTATGTCTGTCTGTCTGTCAGTCTGTCTCTCAGTCTGTCTGTCTATCAGTCTGTCTGTCTCTCAGTATGTCTCTCAGTCTGTCTCTCTGTCTGTCTCTCAGTCTGTCTCGCAGTCTGTCCTCTATGTCTGTCTGTCTCTCTGTCTGTCTCTCAGTATGTCTGTCTCTCAGTCTGTCTCTCAGTCTGTCTCCCAGTCTGTATCTCAGTCTGTCTCTCAGTCTGTCTCTCAGTCTGTATGTCTCTCTGTCTGTCTCTCAGTCTGTCTCTCAGTCTGTCTCTCAGTATGTATGTCTCTCTGTCTGTCTCTCAGTCTGTATGTCTCTCAGTCTGTATGTCTGTCTGTCTGTCTGTCAGTCTGTCTCTCAGTCTGTCTGTCTATCAGTCTGTCTGTCTCTCAGTATGTCTCTCAGTCTGTCTCTCTGTCTGTCTCTCAGTCTGTCTCGCAGTATGTCCTCTATGTCTGTCTGTCTCTCTGTCTGTCTCTCAGTATGTCTCTCTCTCAGTCTGTCTCTCAGTCTGTCTCCCAGTCTGTATCTCAGTCTGTCTCTCAGTCTGTCTCTCAGTCTGTCTGTCTGTCTGTCTGTCTGTCTCTCAGTCTGTCTATCAGTCTGTATGTCTCTCTGTCTGTCTCTCAGTCTGTCTGTCTGTCAATCTGTCTCTCAGTCTGTCTGTCTTTCTGTCTGTATCTCAGTTTGTCTGTCTCTTTGTCTGTCTCTCAGTCTGTCTGTCTCTCAGTATGTCTCTCAGTCTGTCTCCTAGTCTGTCTCTCAGTCTGTCTCTCAGTCTGTCTCTCTGTCTCTCAGTATGTCTGTCTGTCTGTCAGTCTGTCTCTCAGTCTGTCTCTCAGTCTGCCCTCTCTGTCTGTCCCTTTGTCTGTCTCTCAGTATGTCTGTCTCTCAGTCTGTCTCTCAGTATGTCTCTCAGTCTGTCTCTCAGTCTGTCTGTCAGTCTGTCTCTCAGTCTGTCTCTCAGTCTGCCCTATCTGTCTGTCTGTCCCTCTGTCTGTCTCTCAGTATGTCTGTCTCTCAGTCTGTCTCTCAGTATGTCTCTCAGTCTGTCTCTCAGTCTGTCTCTCAGTCTGTCTCTCAGTCTGTCTCTCAGGCTGTCTCTCAGTCTCTCTCAGTCTGTCTCTCAGTCTGTCTGTCTCTCAGTCTGTCTGTCTGTCTGTCAGTCTGTCTCTCAGTCTGTCTGTCTCTCTGTCTGTCTCTCAGTCTGTCTGTCTATATGTCTGTCTCTCAGTCTGTCTCTCAGTATGTCTCTCAGTCTGTCTCTCAGTCTGTCTCTCAGTCTGCCTCTGAGTCTGTCTCTCAGGCTGTCTCTCAGTCTCTCTCAGTCTGTCTCTCAGTCTGTCTGTCTCTCAGTCTGTCTGTCTGTCTGTCTGTCTGTCTGTCAGTCTGTCTCTCAGTCTGTCTGTCTCTCTGTCTGTCTCTCAGTCTGTCTGTCTATCTGTCTGTCTCTCAGTCTGCCTGTCTCTCTGTCTGTCTCTCAGTCTGTATCTCTGTCTGTCTGTCTCTCAGTCTGTCTGTATCTCAGTCTGTCTGTCAGTCTGTCTCTCTGTCTGTCTCTCATTTTGTCAGTCTGTCTCCCTGTCTGTCTCTCAGTCTGCCTGTCTCTCAGTCTGCCTGTCTCTCAGTCTGTCTGTCTCTCAGTCTGTCTCCCAGTCTGTATCTCAGTCTGTCTCTCAGTCTGTCTCTCAGTCTGTCTGTCTGTCTGTCTGTCTGTCTCTCAGTCTGTCTATCAGTCTGTATGTCTCTCTGTCTGTCTCTCAGTCTGTCTGTCTGTCAATCTGTCTCTCAGTCTGTCTGTCTTTCTGTCTGTATCTCAGTTTGTCTGTCTCTTTGTCTGTCTCTCAGTCTGTCTGTCTCTCAGTATGTCTCTCAGTCTGTCTCCTAGTCTGTCTCTCAGTCTGTCTCTCAGTCTGTCTCTCTGTCTCTCAGTATGTCTGTCTGTCTGTCAGTCTGTCTCTCAGTCTGTCTCTCAGTCTGCCCTCTCTGTCTGTCCCTTTGTCTGTCTCTCAGTATGTCTGTCTCTCAGTCTGTCTCTCAGTATGTCTCTCAGTCTGTCTCTCAGTCTGTCTGTCAGTCTGTCTCTCAGTCTGTCTCTCAGTCTGCCCTATCTGTCTGTCTGTCCCTCTGTCTGTCTCTCAGTATGTCTGTCTCTCAGTCTGTCTCTCAGTATGTCTCTCAGTCCTTCTCTCAGTCTGTCTCTCAGTCTGTCTCTCAGTCTGTCTCTCAGGCTGTCTCTCAGTCTCTCTCAGTCTGTCTCTCAGTCTGTCTGTCTCTCAGTCTGTCTGTCTGTCTGTCAGTCTGTCTCTCAGTCTGTCTGTCTCTCTGTCTGTCTCTCAGTCTGTCTGTCTATATGTCTGTCTCTCAGTCTGTCTCTCAGTATGTCTCTCAGTCTGTCTCTCAGTCTGTCTCTCAGTCTGTCTCTCAGTCTGTCTCTCAGGCTGTCTCTCAGTCTCTCTCAGTCTGTCTCTCAGTCTGTCTGTCTCTCAGTCTGTCTGTCTGTCTGTCAGTCTGTCTCTCAGTCTGTCTGTCTATCAGTCTGTCTGTCTCTCAGTATGTCTCTCAGTCTGTCTCTCTGTCTGTCTCTCAGTCTGTCTCGCAGTCTGTCCTCTATGTCTGTCTGTCTCTCTGTCTGTCTCTCAGTATGTCTGTCTCTCAGTCTGTCTCTCAGTCTGTCTCCCAGTCTGTATCTCAGTCTGTCTCTCAGTCTGTCTCTCAGTCTGTATGTCTCTCTGTCTGTCTCTCAGTCTGTCTCTCAGTCTGTCTCTCAGTATGTATGTCTCTCTGTCTGTCTCTCAGTCTGTATGTCTCTCAGTCTGTATGTCTGTCTGTCTGTCAGTCTGTCTCTCAGTCTGTCTGTCTATCAGTCTGTCTGTCTCTCAGTATGTCTCTCAGT
The DNA here is from genome assembly GCF_963971535.1 of Notolepis coatsorum. Lineage (NCBI taxonomy): Eukaryota > Metazoa > Chordata > Actinopteri > Aulopiformes > Paralepididae > Notolepis > Notolepis coatsorum. The sequence goes on along the minus strand of NW_028170754.1, from coordinate 449,164 downwards.
ATGTCTCTCTGTCTGTCTCTCAGTCTGTCTCGCAGTATGTCCTCTATGTCTGTCTGTCTCTCTGTCTGTCTCTCAGTATGTCTCTCTCTCAGTCTGTCTCTCAGTCTGTCTCCCAGTCTGTATCTCAGTCTGTCTCTCAGTCTGTCTCTCAGTATGTCTGTCTGTCTGTCTGTCTCTCAGTCTGTCTATCAGTCTGTATGTCTCTCTGTCTGTCTCTCAGTCTGTCTGTCTGTCAATCTGTCTCTCAGTCTGTCTGTCTTTCTGTCTGTATCTCAGTTTGTCTGTCTCTTTGTCTGTCTCTCAGTCTGTCTGTCTCTCAGTATGTCTCTCAGTCTGTCTCCTAGTCTGTCTCTCAGTCTGTCTCTCAGTCTGTCTCTCTGTCTCTCAGTATGTCTGTCTGTCTGTCAGTCTGTCTCTCAGTCTGTCTCTCAGTCTGCCCTCTCTGTCTGTCCCTTTGTCTGTCTCTCAGTATGTCTGTCTCTCAGTCTGTCTCTCAGTATGTCTCTCAGTCTGTCTCTCAGTCTGTCTGTCAGTCTGTCTCTCAGTCTGTCTCTCAGTCTGCCCTATCTGTCTGTCTGTCCCTCTGTCTGTCTCTCAGTATGTCTGTCTCTCAGTCTGTCTCTCAGTATGTCTCTCAGTCTGTCTCTCAGTCTGTCTCTCAGTCTGTCTCTCAGTCTGTCTCTCAGGCTGTCTCTCAGTCTCTCTCAGTCTGTCTCTCAGTCTGTCTGTCTCTCAGTCTGTCTGTCTGTCTGTCAGTCTGTCTCTCAGTCTGTCTGTCTCTCTGTCTGTCTCTCAGTCTGTCTGTCTATATGTCTGTCTCTCAGTCTGTCTCTCAGTATGTCTCTCAGTCTGTCTCTCAGTCTGTCTCTCAGTCTGTCTCTCAGTCTGTCTCTCAGGCTGTCTCTCAGTCTCTCTCAGTCTGTCTCTCAGTCTGTCTGTCTCTCAGTCTGTCTGTCTGTCTGTCTGTCTGTCTGTCAGTCTGTCTCTCAGTCTGTCTGTCTCTCTGTCTGTCTCTCAGTCTGTCTGTCTGTCTATCTGTCTGTCTCTCAGTCTGCCTGTCTCTCTGTCTGTCTCTCAGTCTGTATCTCTGTCTGTCTGTCTCTCAGTCTGTCTGTATCTCAGTCTGTCTGTCAGTCTGTCTCTCTGTCTGTCTCTCATTTTGTCAGTCTGTCTCCCTGTCTGTCTCTCAGTCTGCCTGTCTCTCAGTCTGCCTGTCTCTCAGTCTGTCTGTCTCTCAGTCTGTCTCCCAGTCTGTATCTCAGTCTGTCTCTCAGTCTGTCTCTCAGTCTGTCTGTCTGTCTGTCTGTCTGTCTCTCAGTCTGTCTATCAGTCTGTATGTCTCTCTGTCTGTCTCTCAGTCTGTCTGTCTGTCAATCTGTCTCTCAGTCTGTCTGTCTTTCTGTCTGTATCTCAGTTTGTCTGTCTCTTTGTCTGTCTCTCAGTCTGTCTGTCTCTCAGTATGTCTCTCAGTCTGTCTCCTAGTCTGTCTCTCAGTCTGTCTCTCAGTCTGTCTCTCTGTCTCTCAGTATGTCTGTCTGTCTGTCAGTCTGTCTCTCAGTCTGTCTCTCAGTCTGCCCTCTCTGTCTGTCCCTTTGTCTGTCTCTCAGTATGTCTGTCTCTCAGTCTGTCTCTCAGTATGTCTCTCAGTCTGTCTCTCAGTCTGTCTGTCAGTCTGTCTCTCAGTCTGTCTCTCAGTCTGCCCTATCTGTCTGTCTGTCCCTCTGTCTGTCTCTCAGTATGTCTGTCTCTCAGTCTGTCTCTCAGTATGTCTCTCAGTCTGTCTCTCAGTCTGTCTCTCAGTCTGTCTCTCAGTCTGTCTCTCAGGCTGTCTCTCAGTCTCTCTCAGTCTGTCTCTCAGTCTGTCTGTCTCTCAGTCTGTCTGTCTGTCTGTCAGTCTCTCAGTCTGTCTCTCAGTATGTCTCTCAGTCTGTCTCTCAGTCTGTCTCTCAGTCTGTCTCTCAGGCTGTCTCTCAGTCTCTCTCAGTATGTCTCTCAGTCTGTCTGTCTCTCAGTCTGTCTGTCTGTCTGTCTGTCTGTCTGTCTGTCTGTCTATCTGTCTGTCTCTCAGTCTGCCTGTCTCTCTGTCTGTCTCTCAGTCTGTATCTCTGTCTGTCTGTCTCTCAGTCTGTCTGTATCTCAGTCTGTCTGTCAGTCTGTCTCTCTGTCTGTCTCTCATTTTGTCAGTCTGTCTCCCTGTCTGTCTCTCAGTCTGCCTGTCTCTCAGTCTGCCTGTCTCTCAGTCTGTCTGTCTCTCAGTCTGTCTCTCAGTCTGTATATCTGTCTGTCTCTCAGTCTGTCTCTCAGTCTGTCTATCTGTCTGTCTCTCAGTATGTCTCCCAGTCTGTCTCTCAGTCTGTCTCTCTGTCTGTCTGTCCAGTCTGTCTCTCTGTCTGTCTCTCTGTCTGTCTCCCAGTCTGTCTCTCAGTATGTCTCTCAGTCTGTCTCTCTGTCTGTCTGTCCAGTCTGTCTCTCTGTCTGTCTCTCTGTCTGTCTCTCAGTCTGTCTCTCAGTATGTATGTATCTCTGTCTGTCTCTCAGTCTGTATGTCTCTCAGTCTGTATGTCTGTATGTCTGTCAGTCTGTCTCTCAGTCTGTCTGTCTCTCAGCATGTCTCTCAGTCTGTCTCTCTGTCTGTCTCTCAGTCTGTCTCGCAGTCTGTCCTCTATGTCTGTCTGTATCTCTGTCTGTCTCTCAGTCTGTCTCTCAGTCTGTCTCCCAGTCTGTATCTCAGTCTGTCTCTCAGTCTGTCTCTCAGTCTGTCTGTCTGTCTGTCTGTCTGTCTGTCTGTCTGTCTGTCTGTCTGTCTCTCAGTCTGTCTATCAGTCTGTATGTCTCTCTGTCTGTCTCTCAGTCTGTCTGTCTGTCAATCTGTCTCTCAGTCTGTCTGTCTTTCTGTCTGTATCTCAGTTTGTCTGTCTCTTTGTCTGTCTCTCAGTCTGTCTGTCTCTCAGTATGTCTCTCAGTCTGTCTCCTAGTCTGTCTCTCAGTCTGTCTCTCAGTCTGTCTGTCCTGTCTGTCTCTCTGTCTGTCTCTCTGTCTGTCTGTCTCTCAGTCTGTCTGTATGTCAGTCTGTCTCTCAGTCTGTCTCTCAGTCTGTCTCTCTGTCTGTCTCTCAGTCTGTCTGTCTGTCAATCTGTCTCTCAGTCTGTCTGTCTTTCTGTCTGTATCTCAGTTTGTCTGTCTCTTTGTCTGTCTCTCAGTCTGTCTGTCTCTCAGTATGTCTCTCAGTCTGTCTCCTAGTCTGTCTCTCAGTCTGTCTCTCAGTCTGTCTCTCTGTCTGTCTGTCCAGTCTGTCTATCTGTCTGTCTGTCCAGTCTGTCTCTCTGTCTGTCTCTCTGTCTGTCTGTCTCTCAGTCTGTCTGTCTGTCAATCTGTCTCTCAGTCTGTCTGTCTTTCTGTCTGTATCTCAGTTTGTCTGTCTCTTTGTCTGTCTCTCAGTCTGTCTGTCTCTCAGTATGTCTCTCAGTCTGTATCCTAGTCTGTCTCTCAGTCTGTCTCTCAGTCTGTCTCTCTGTCTGTCTGTCCAGTCTGTCTCTCTGTCTGTCTGTCCAGTCTGTCTCTCTGTCTGTCTCTCTGTCTGTCTGTCTCTCAGTCTGTCTGTCTCTCTGTCTGTCTCCCAGTCTGTCTCTCAGTCTGTCTCTCAGTCTGTCTCTCTGTCTGTCTGTCCAGTCTGTCTCTCTGTCTGTCTCTCTGTCTGTCTCTCAGTCTGTCTCTCAGTATGTATGTCTCTCTGTCTGTCTATCAGTCTGTATGTCTCTCAGTATGTATGTCTGTCTGTCTGTCAGTCTGTCTCTCAGTCTGTCTGTCTATCAGTCTGTCTGTCTCTCAGTATGTCTCTCAGTCTGTCTCTCTGTCTGTCTCTCAGTCTGTCTCGCAGTCTGTCCTCTATGTCTGTCTGTCTCTCTGTCTGTCTCTCAGTATGTCTGTCTCTCAGTCTGTCTCTCAGTCTGTCTCCCAGTCTGTATCTCAGTCTGTCTCTCAGTCTGTCTCTCAGTCTGTATGTCTCTCTGTCTGTCTCTCAGTCTGTCTCTCAGTCTGTCTCTCAGTATGTATGTCTCTCTGTCTGTCTCTCAGTCTGTATGTCTCTCAGTCTGTATGTCTGTCTGTCTGTCTGTCAGTCTGTCTCTCAGTCTGTCTGTCTATCAGTCTGTCTGTCTCTCAGTATGTCTCTCAGTCTGTCTCTCTGTCTGTCTCTCAGTCTGTCTCGCAGTATGTCCTCTATGTCTGTCTGTCTCTCTGTCTGTCTCTCAGTATGTCTCTCTCTCAGTCTGTCTCTCAGTCTGTCTCCCAGTCTGTATCTCAGTCTGTCTCTCAGTCTGTCTCTCAGTCTGTCTGTCTGTCTGTCTGTCTGTCTCTCAGTCTGTCTATCAGTCTGTATGTCTCTCTGTCTGTCTCTCAGTCTGTCTGTCTGTCAATCTGTCTCTCAGTCTGTCTGTCTTTCTGTCTGTATCTCAGTTTGTCTGTCTCTTTGTCTGTCTCTCAGTCTGTCTGTCTCTCAGTATGTCTCTCAGTCTGTCTCCTAGTCTGTCTCTCAGTCTGTCTCTCAGTCTGTCTCTCTGTCTCTCAGTATGTCTGTCTGTCTGTCAGTCTGTCTCTCAGTCTGTCTCTCAGTCTGCCCTCTCTGTCTGTCCCTTTGTCTGTCTCTCAGTATGTCTGTCTCTCAGTCTGTCTCTCAGTATGTCTCTCAGTCTGTCTCTCAGTCTGTCTGTCAGTCTGTCTCTCAGTCTGTCTCTCAGTCTGCCCTATCTGTCTGTCTGTCCCTCTGTCTGTCTCTCAGTATGTCTGTCTCTCAGTCTGTCTCTCAGTATGTCTCTCAGTCTGTCTCTCAGTCTGTCTCTCAGTCTGTCTCTCAGTCTGTCTCTCAGGCTGTCTCTCAGTCTCTCTCAGTCTGTCTCTCAGTCTGTCTGTCTCTCAGTCTGTCTGTCTGTCTGTCAGTCTGTCTCTCAGTCTGTCTGTCTCTCTGTCTGTCTCTCAGTCTGTCTGTCTATATGTCTGTCTCTCAGTCTGTCTCTCAGTATGTCTCTCAGTCTGTCTCTCAGTCTGTCTCTCAGTCTGCCTCTGAGTCTGTCTCTCAGGCTGTCTCTCAGTCTCTCTCAGTCTGTCTCTCAGTCTGTCTGTCTCTCAGTCTGTCTGTCTGTCTGTCTGTCTGTCTGTCAGTCTGTCTCTCAGTCTGTCTGTCTCTCTGTCTGTCTCTCAGTCTGTCTGTCTGTCTATCTGTCTGTCTCTCAGTCTGCCTGTCTCTCTGTCTGTCTCTCAGTCTGTATCTCTGTCTGTCTGTCTCTCAGTCTGTCTGTATCTCAGTCTGTCTGTCAGTCTGTCTCTCTGTCTGTCTCTCATTTTGTCAGTCTGTCTCCCTGTCTGTCTCTCAGTCTGCCTGTCTCTCAGTCTGCCTGTCTCTCAGTCTGTCTGTCTCTCAGTCTGTCTCCCAGTCTGTATCTCAGTCTGTCTCTCAGTCTGTCTCTCAGTCTGTCTGTCTGTCTGTCTGTCTGTCTCTCAGTCTGTCTATCAGTCTGTATGTCTCTCTGTCTGTCTCTCAGTCTGTCTGTCTGTCAATCTGTCTCTCAGTCTGTCTGTCTTTCTGTCTGTATCTCAGTTTGTCTGTCTCTTTGTCTGTCTCTCAGTCTGTCTGTCTCTCAGTATGTCTCTCAGTCTGTCTCCTAGTCTGTCTCTCAGTCTGTCTCTCAGTCTGTCTCTCTGTCTCTCAGTATGTCTGTCTGTCTGTCAGTCTGTCTCTCAGTCTGTCTCTCAGTCTGCCCTCTCTGTCTGTCCCTTTGTCTGTCTCTCAGTATGTCTGTCTCTCAGTCTGTCTCTCAGTATGTCTCTCAGTCTGTCTCTCAGTCTGTCTGTCAGTCTGTCTCTCAGTCTGTCTCTCAGTCTGCCCTATCTGTCTGTCTGTCCCTCTGTCTGTCTCTCAGTATGTCTGTCTCTCAGTCTGTCTCTCAGTATGTCTCTCAGTCCTTCTCTCAGTCTGTCTCTCAGTCTGTCTCTCAGTCTGTCTCTCAGGCTGTCTCTCAGTCTCTCTCAGTCTGTCTCTCAGTCTGTCTGTCTCTCAGTCTGTCTGTCTGTCTGTCAGTCTGTCTCTCAGTCTGTCTGTCTCTCTGTCTGTCTCTCAGTCTGTCTGTCTATATGTCTGTCTCTCAGTCTGTCTCTCAGTATGTCTCTCAGTCTGTCTCTCAGTCTGTCTCTCAGTCTGTCTCTCAGTCTGTCTCTCAGGCTGTCTCTCAGTCTCTCTCAGTCTGTCTCTCAGTCTGTCTGTCTCTCAGTCTGTCTGTCTGTCTGTCAGTCTGTCTCTCAGTCTGTCTGTCTATCAGTCTGTCTGTCTCTCAGTATGTCTCTCAGTCTGTCTCTCTGTCTGTCTCTCAGTCTGTCTCGCAGTCTGTCCTCTATGTCTGTCTGTCTCTCTGTCTGTCTCTCAGTATGTCTGTCTCTCAGTCTGTCTCTCAGTCTGTCTCCCAGTCTGTATCTCAGTCTGTCTCTCAGTCTGTCTCTCAGTCTGTATGTCTCTCTGTCTGTCTCTCAGTCTGTCTCTCAGTCTGTCTCTCAGTATGTATGTCTCTCTGTCTGTCTCTCAGTCTGTATGTCTCTCAGTCTGTATGTCTGTCTGTCTGTCAGTCTGTCTCTCAGTCTGTCTGTCTATCAGTCTGTCTGTCTCTCAGTATGTCTCTCAGTCTGTCTCTCTGTCTGTCTCTCAGTCTGTCTCGCAGTATGTCCTCTATGTCTGTCTGTCTCTCTGTCTGTCTCTCAGTATGTCTCTCTCTCAGTCTGTCTCTCAGTCTGTCTGTCTCTCAGTCTGTCTGTCTGTCTGTCAGTCTGTCTCTCAGTCTGTCTGTCTCTCTGTCTGTCTCTCAGTCTGTCTGTCTATATGTCTGTCTCTCAGTCTGTCTCTCAGTATGTCTCTCAGTCTGTCTCTCAGTCTGTCTCTCAGTCTGCCTCTGAGTCTGTCTCTCAGGCTGTCTCTCAGTCTCTCTCAGTCTGTCTCTCAGTCTGTCTGTCTCTCAGTCTGTCTGTCTGTCTGTCTGTCTGTCAGTCTGTCTCTCAGTCTGTCTGTCTCTCTGTCTGTCTCTCAGTCTGTCTGTCTGTCTATCTGTCTGTCTCTCAGTCTGCCTGTCTCTCTGTCTGTCTCTCAGTCTGTATCTCTGTCTGTCTGTCTCTCAGTCTGTCTGTATCTCAGTCTGTCTGTCAGTCTGTCTCTCTGTCTGTCTCTCATTTTGTCAGTCTGTCTCCCTGTCTGTCTCTCAGTCTGCCTGTCTCTCAGTCTGCCTGTCTCTCAGTCTGTCTGTCTCTCAGTCTGTCTCCCAGTCTGTATCTCAGTCTGTCTCTCAGTCTGTCTCTCAGTCTGTCTGTCTGTCTGTCTGTCTGTCTCTCAGTCTGTCTATCAGTCTGTATGTCTCTCTGTCTGTCTCTCAGTCTGTCTGTCTGTCAATCTGTCTCTCAGTCTGTCTGTCTTTCTGTCTGTATCTCAGTTTGTCTGTCTCTTTGTCTGTCTCTCAGTCTGTCTGTCTCTCAGTATGTCTCTCAGTCTGTCTCCTAGTCTGTCTCTCAGTCTGTCTCTCAGTCTGTCTCTCTGTCTCTCAGTATGTCTGTCTGTCTGTCAGTCTGTCTCTCAGTCTGTCTCTCAGTCTGCCCTCTCTGTCTGTCCCTTTGTCTGTCTCTCAGTATGTCTGTCTCTCAGTCTGTCTCTCAGTATGTCTCTCAGTCTGTCTCTCAGTCTGTCTGTCAGTCTGTCTCTCAGTCTGTCTCTCAGTCTGCCCTATCTGTCTGTCTGTCCCTCTGTCTGTCTCTCAGTATGTCTGTCTCTCAGTCTGTCTCTCAGTATGTCTCTCAGTCCTTCTCTCAGTCTGTCTCTCAGTCTGTCTCTCAGTCTGTCTCTCAGGCTGTCTCTCAGTCTCTCTCAGTCTGTCTCTCAGTCTGTCTGTCTCTCAGTCTGTCTGTCTGTCTGTCAGTCTGTCTCTCAGTCTGTCTGTCTCTCTGTCTGTCTCTCAGTCTGTCTGTCTATATGTCTGTCTCTCAGTCTGTCTCTCAGTATGTCTCTCAGTCTGTCTCTCAGTCTGTCTCTCAGTCTGTCTCTCAGTCTGTCTCTCAGGCTGTCTCTCAGTCTCTCTCAGTCTGTCTCTCAGTCTGTCTGTCTCTCAGTCTGTCTGTCTGTCTGTCAGTCTGTCTCTCAGTCTGTCTGTCTATCAGTCTGTCTGTCTCTCAGTATGTCTCTCAGTCTGTCTCTCTGTCTGTCTCTCAGTCTGTCTCGCAGTCTGTCCTCTATGTCTGTCTGTCTCTCTGTCTGTCTCTCAGTATGTCTGTCTCTCAGTCTGTCTCTCAGTCTGTCTCCCAGTCTGTATCTCAGTCTGTCTCTCAGTCTGTCTCTCAGTCTGTATGTCTCTCTGTCTGTCTCTCAGTCTGTCTCTCAGTCTGTCTCTCAGTATGTATGTCTCTCTGTCTGTCTCTCAGTCTGTATGTCTCTCAGTCTGTATGTCTGTCTGTCTGTCAGTCTGTCTCTCAGTCTGTCTGTCTATCAGTCTGTCTGTCTCTCAGTATGTCTCTCAGTCTGTCTCTCTGTCTGTCTCTCAGTCTGTCTCGCAGTATGTCCTCTATGTCTGTCTGTCTCTCTGTCTGTCTCTCAGTATGTCTCTCTCTCAGTCTGTCTCTCAGTCTGTCTCCCAGTCTGTATCTCAGTCTGTCTCTCAGTCTGTCTCTCAGTCTGTCTGTCTGTCTGTCTGTCTCTCAGTCTGTCTATCAGTCTGTATGTCTCTCTGTCTGTCTCTCAGTCTGTCTGTCTGTCAATCTGTCTCTCAGTCTGTCTGTCTTTCTGTCTGTATCTCAGTTTGTCTGTCTCTTTGTCTGTCTCTCAGTCTGTCTGTCTCTCAGTATGTCTCTCAGTCTGTCTCCTAGTCTGTCTCTCAGTCTGTCTCTCAGTCTGTCTCTCTGTCTCTCAGTATGTCTGTCTGTCTGTCAGTCTGTCTCTCAGTCTGTCTCTCAGTCTGCCCTCTCTGTCTGTCCCTTTGTCTGTCTCTCAGTATGTCTGTCTCTCAGTCTGTCTCTCAGTATGTCTCTCAGTCTGTCTCTCAGTCTGTCTGTCAGTCTGTCTCTCAGTCTGTCTCTCAGTCTGCCCTATCTGTCTGTCTGTCCCTCTGTCTGTCTCTCAGTATGTCTGTCTCTCAGTCTGTCTCTCAGTATGTCTCTCAGTCTGTCTCTCAGTCTGTCTCTCAGTCTGTCTCTCAGTCTGTCTCTCAGGCTGTCTCTCAGTCTCTCTCAGTCTGTCTCTCAGTCTGTCTGTCTCTCAGTCTGTCTGTCTGTCTGTCAGTCTGTCTCTCAGTCTGTATGTCTCTCTGTCTGTCTCTCAGTCTGTCTGTCTATATGTCTGTCTCTCAGTCTGTCTCTCAGTATGTCTCTCAGTCTGTCTCTCAGTCTGTCTCTCAGTCTGTCTCTCAGTCTGTCTCTCAGGCTGTCTCTCAGTCTCTCTCAGTCTGTCTCTCAGTCTGTCTGTCTCTCAGTCTGTCTGTCTGTCTGTCTGTCTGTCAGTCTGTCTCTCAGTCTGTCTGTCTCTCTGTCTGTCTCTCAGTCTGTCTGTCTGTCTATCTGTCTGTCTCTCAGTCTGCCTGTCTCTCTGTCTGTCTCTCAGTCTGTATCTCTGTCTGTCTGTCTCTCAGTCTGTCTGTATCTCAGTCTGTCTGTCAGTCTGTCTCTCTGTCTGTCTCTCATTTTGTCAGTCTGTCTCCCTGTCTGTCTCTCAGTCTGCCTGTCTCTCAGTCTGCCTGTCTCTCAGTCTGTCTGTCTCTCAGTCTGTCTCCCAGTCTGTATCTCAGTCTGTCTCTCAGTCTGTCTCTCAGTCTGTCTGTCTGTCTGTCTGTCTGTCTCTCAGTCTGTCTATCAGTCTGTATGTCTCTCTGTCTGTCTCTCAGTCTGTCTGTCTGTCAATCTGTCTCTCAGTCTGTCTGTCTTTCTGTCTGTATCTCAGTTTGTCTGTCTCTTTGTCTGTCTCTCAGTCTGTCTGTCTCTCAGTATGTCTCTCAGTCTGTCTCCTAGTCTGTCTCTCAGTCTGTCTCTCAGTCTGTCTCTCTGTCTCTCAGTATGTCTGTCTGTCTGTCAGTCTGTCTCTCAGTCTGTCTCTCAGTCTCTCTCAGTCTGTCTCTCAGTCTGTCTGTCTCTCAGTCTGTCTGTCTGTCTGTCTGTCTGTCAGTCTGTCTCTCAGTCTGTCTGTCTCTCTGTCTGTCTCTCAGTCTGTCTGTCTGTCTATCTGTCTGTCTCTCAGTCTGCCTGTCTCTCTGTCTGTCTCTCAGTCTGTATCTCTGTCTGTCTGTCTCTCAGTCTGTCTGTATCTCAGTCTGTCTGTCAGTCTGTCTCTCTGTCTGTCTCTCATTTTGTCAGTCTGTCTCCCTGTCTGTCTCTCAGTCTGCCTGTCTCTCAGTCTGCCTGTCTCTCAGTCTGTCTGTCTCTCAGTCTGTCTCCCAGTCTGTATCTCAGTCTGTCTCTCAGTCTGTCTCTCAGTCTGTCTGTCTGTCTGTCTGTCTGTCTCTCAGTCTGTCTATCAGTCTGTATGTCTCTCTGTCTGTCTCTCAGTCTGTCTGTCTGTCAATCTGTCTCTCAGTCTGTCTGTCTTTCTGTCTGTATCTCAGTTTGTCTGTCTCTTTGTCTGTCTCTCAGTCTGTCTGTCTCTCAGTATGTCTCTCAGTCTGTCTCCTAGTCTGTCTCTCAGTCTGTCTCTCAGTCTGTCTCTCTGTCTCTCAGTATGTCTGTCTGTCTGTCAGTCTGTCTCTCAGTCTGTCTCTCAGTCTGCCCTCTCTGTCTGTCCCTTTGTCTGTCTCTCAGTATGTCTGTCTCTCAGTCTGTCTCTCAGTATGTCTCTCAGTCTGTCTCTCAGTCTGTCTGTCAGTCTGTCTCTCAGTCTGTCTCTCAGTCTGCCCTATCTGTCTGTCTGTCCCTCTGTCTGTCTCTCAGTATGTCTGTCTCTCAGTCTGTCTCTCAGTATGTCTCTCAGTCCTTCTCTCAGTCTGTCTCTCAGTCTGTCTCTCAGTCTGTCTCTCAGGCTGTCTCTCAGTCTCTCTCAGTCTGTCTCTCAGTCTGTCTGTCTCTCAGTCTGTCTGTCTGTCTGTCAGTCTGTCTCTCAGTCTGTCTGTCTCTCTGTCTGTCTCTCAGTCTGTCTGTCTATATGTCTGTCTCTCAGTCTGTCTCTCAGTATGTCTCTCAGTCTGTCTCTCAGTCTGTCTCTCAGTCTGTCTCTCAGTCTGTCTCTCAGGCTGTCTCTCAGTCTCTCTCAGTCTGTCTCTCAGTCTGTCTGTCTCTCAGTCTGTCTGTCTGTCTGTCAGTCTGTCTCTCAGTCTGTCTGTCTATCAGTCTGTCTGTCTCTCAGTATGTCTCTCAGTCTGTCTCTCTGTCTGTCTCTCAGTCTGTCTCGCAGTCTGTCCTCTATGTCTGTCTGTCTCTCTGTCTGTCTCTCAGTATGTCTGTCTCTCAGTCTGTCTCTCAGTCTGTCTCCCAGTCTGTATCTCAGTCTGTCTCTCAGTCTGTCTCTCAGTCTGTATGTCTCTCTGTCTGTCTCTCAGTCTGTCTCTCAGTCTGTCTCTCAGTATGTATGTCTCTCTGTCTGTCTCTCAGTCTGTATGTCTCTCAGTCTGTATGTCTGTCTGTCTGTCAGTCTGTCTCTCAGTCTGTCTGTCTATCAGTCTGTCTGTCTCTCAGTATGTCTCTCAGTCTGTCTCTCTGTCTGTCTCTCAGTCTGTCTCGCAGTATGTCCTCTATGTCTGTCTGTCTCTCTGTCTGTCTCTCAGTATGTCTCTCTCTCAGTCTGTCTCTCAGTCTGTCTCCCAGTCTGTATCTCAGTCTGTCTCTCAGTCTGTCTCTCAGTCTGTCTGTCTGTCTGTCTGTCTCTCAGTCTGTCTATCAGTCTGTATGTCTCTCTGTCTGTCTCTCAGTCTGTCTGTCTGTCAATCTGTCTCTCAGTCTGTCTGTCTTTCTGTCTGTATCTCAGTTTGTCTGTCTCTTTGTCTGTCTCTCAGTCTGTCTGTCTCTCAGTATGTCTCTCAGTCTGTCTCCTAGTCTGTCTCTCAGTCTGTCTCTCAGTCTGTCTCTCTGTCTCTCAGTATGTCTGTCTGTCTGTCAGTCTGTCTCTCAGTCTGTCTCTCAGTCTGCCCTCTCTGTCTGTCCCTTTGTCTGTCTCTCAGTATGTCTGTCTCTCAGTCTGTCTCTCAGTATGTCTCTCAGTCTGTCTCTCAGTCTGTCTGTCAGTCTGTCTCTCAGTCTGTCTCTCAGTCTGCCCTATCTGTCTGTCTGTCCCTCTGTCTGTCTCTCAGTATGTCTGTCTCTCAGTCTGTCTCTCAGTATGTCTCTCAGTCTGTCTCTCAGTCTGTCTCTCAGTCTGTCTCTCAGTCTGTCTCTCAGGCTGTCTCTCAGTCTCTCTCAGTCTGTCTCTCAGTCTGTCTGTCTCTCAGTCTGTCTGTCTGTCTGTCAGTCTGTCTCTCAGTCTGTATGTCTCTCTGTCTGTCTCTCAGTCTGTCTGTCTATATGTCTGTCTCTCAGTCTGTCTCTCAGTATGTCTCTCAGTCTGTCTCTCAGTCTGTCTCTCAGTCTGTCTCTCAGTCTGTCTCTCAGGCTGTCTCTCAGTCTCTCTCAGTCTGTCTCTCAGTCTGTCTGTCTCTCAGTCTGTCTGTCTGTCTGTCTGTCTGTCAGTCTGTCTCTCAGTCTGTCTGTCTCTCTGTCTGTCTCTCAGTCTGTCTGTCTGTCTATCTGTCTGTCTCTCAGTCTGCCTGTCTCTCTGTCTGTCTCTCAGTCTGTATCTCTGTCTGTCTGTCTCTCAGTCTGTCTGTATCTCAGTCTGTCTGTCAGTCTGTCTCTCTGTCTGTCTCTCATTTTGTCAGTCTGTCTCCCTGTCTGTCTCTCAGTCTGCCTGTCTCTCAGTCTGCCTGTCTCTCAGTCTGTCTGTCTCTCAGTCTGTCTCCCAGTCTGTATCTCAGTCTGTCTCTCAGTCTGTCTCTCAGTCTGTCTGTCTGTCTGTCTGTCTGTCTGTCTCTCAGTCTGTCTATCAGTCTGTATGTCTCTCTGTCTGTCTCTCAGTCTGTCTGTCTGTCAATCTGTCTCTCAGTCTGTCTGTCTTTCTGTCTGTATCTCAGTTTGTCTGTCTCTTTGTCTGTCTCTCAGTCTGTCTGTCTCTCAGTATGTCTCTCAGTCTGTCTCCTAGTCTGTCTCTCAGTCTGTCTCTCAGTCTGTCTCTCTGTCTCTCAGTATGTCTGTCTGTCTGTCAGTCTGTCTCTCAGTCTGTCTCTCAGTCTGCCCTCTCTGTCTGTCCCTTTGTCTGTCTCTCAGTATGTCTGTCTCTCAGTCTGTCTCTCAGTATGTCTCTCAGTCTGTCTCTCAGTCTGTCTGTCAGTCTGTCTCTCAGTCTGTCTCTCAGTCTGCCCTATCTGTCTGTCTGTCCCTCTGTCTGTCTCTCAGTATGTCTGTCTCTCAGTCTGTCTCTCAGTATGTCTCTCAGTCTGTCTCTCAGTCTGTCTCTCAGTCTGTCTCTCAGTCTGTCTCTCAGGCTGTCTCTCAGTCTCTCTCAGTCTGTCTCTCAGTCTGTCTGTCTCTCAGTCTGTCTGTCTGTCTGTCAGTCTCTCAGTCTGTCTCTCAGTATGTCTCTCAGTCTGTCTCTCAGTCTGTCTCTCAGTCTGTCTCTCAGGCTGTCTCTCAGTCTCTCTCAGTATGTCTCTCAGTCTGTCTGTCTCTCAGTCTGTCTGTCTGTCTGTCTGTCTGTCTGTCTGTCTGTCTGTCTATCTGTCTGTCTCTCAGTCTGCCTGTCTCTCTGTCTGTCTCTCAGTCTGTATCTCTGTCTGTCTGTCTCTCAGTCTGTCTGTATCTCAGTCTGTCTGTCAGTCTGTCTCTCTGTCTGTCTCTCATTTTGTCAGTCTGTCTCCCTGTCTGTCTCTCAGTCTGCCTGTCTCTCAGTCTGCCTGTCTCTCAGTCTGTCTGTCTCTCAGTCTGTCTCTCAGTCTGTATATCTGTCTGTCTCTCAGTCTGTCTCTCAGTCTGTCTATCTGTCTGTCTCTCAGTATGTCTCCCAGTCTGTCTCTCAGTCTGTCTCTCTGTCTGTCTGTCCAGTCTGTCTCTCTGTCTGTCTCTCTGTCTGTCTCCCAGTCTGTCTCTCAGTATGTCTCTCAGTCTGTCTCTCTGTCTGTCTGTCCAGTCTGTCTCTCTGTCTGTCTCTCTGTCTGTCTCTCAGTCTGTCTCTCAGTATGTATGTATCTCTGTCTGTCTCTCAGTCTGTATGTCTCTCAGTCTGTATGTCTGTATGTCTGTCAGTCTGTCTCTCAGTCTGTCTGTCTCTCAGCATGTCTCTCAGTCTGTCTCTCTGTCTGTCTCTCAGTCTGTCTCGCAGTCTGTCCTCTATGTCTGTCTGTATCTCTGTCTGTCTCTCAGTCTTTCTCTCAGTCTGTCTCCCAGTCTGTATCTCAGTCTGTCTCTCAGTCTGTCTCTCAGTCTGTCTGTCTGTCTGTCTGTCTGTCTGTCTGTCTGTCTGTCTGTCTGTCTGTCTGTCTCTCAGTCTGTCTATCAGTCTGTATGTCTCTCTGTCTGTCTCTCAGTCTGTCTGTCTTTCTGTCTGTATCTCAGTTTGTCTGTCTCTTTGTCTGTCTCTCAGTCTGTCTGTCTCTCAGTATGTCTCTCAGTCTGTCTCCTAGTCTGTCTCTCAGTCTGTCTCTCAGTCTGTCTGTCCTGTCTGTCTCTCTGTCTGTCTCTCTGTCTGTCTGTCTCTCAGTCTGTCTGTATGTCAGTCTGTCTCTCAGTCTGTCTCTCAGTCTGTCTCTCTGTCTGTCTCTCAGTCTGTCTGTCTGTCAATCTGTCTCTCAGTCTGTCTGTCTTTCTGTCTGTATCTCAGTTTGTCTGTCTCTTTGTCTGTCTCTCAGTCTGTCTGTCTCTCAGTATGTCTCTCAGTCTGTCTCCTAGTCTGTCTCTCAGTCTGTCTCTCAGTCTGTCTCTCTGTCTGTCTGTCCAGTCTGTCTCTCTGTCTGTCTGTCCAGTCTGTCTCTCTGTCTGTCTCTCTGTCTGTCTGTCTCTCAGTCTGTCTGTCTCTCTGTCTGTCTCCCAGTCTGTCTCTCAGTCTGTCTCTCAGTCTGTCTCTCTGTCTGTCTGTCCAGTCTGTCTCTCTGTCTGTCTCTCTGTCTGTCTATCAGTCTGTCTCTCAGTATGTATGTCTCTCTGTCTGTCTCTCAGTCTGTATGTCTCTCAGTCTGTATGTCTGTCTGTCTGTCAGTCTGTCTCTCAGTCTGTCTGTCTATCAGTCTGTCTGTCTCTCAGTATGTCTCTCAGTCTGTCTCTCTGTCTGTCTCTCAGTCTGTCTCGCAGTCTGTCCTCTATGTCTGTCTGTCTCTCTGTCTGTCTCTCAGTATGTCTGTCTCTCAGTCTGTCTCTCAGTCTGTCTCCCAGTCTGTATCTCAGTCTGTCTCTCAGTCTGTCTCTCAGTCTGTCTGTCTGTCTGTCTGTCTCTCAGTCTGTCTATCAGTCTGTATGTATCTCTGTCTGTCTATCAGTCTGTCTGTCTCTCAGTATGTCTCTCAGTCTGTCTCTCTGTCTGTCTCTCTGTCTGTCTCGCAGTCTGTCCTCTATGTCTGTCTGTCTCTCTGTCTGTCTCTCAGTATGTCTGTCTCTCAGTCTGTCTCTCAGTCTGTCTCCCAGTCTGTATCTCAGTCTGTCTCCCAGTCTGTATCTCAGTCTGTCTCTCAGTCTGTCTCTCAGTCTGTCTGTCTGTCTGTCTGTCTCTCAGTCTGTCTATCAGTCTGTATGTATCTCTGTCTGTCTCTCAGTCTGTCTGTCTGTCAATCTGTCTCTCAGTCTGTCTGTCTTTCTGTCTGTATCTCAGTTTGTCTGTCTCTTTGTCTGTCTCTCAGTCTGTCTGTCTCTCAGTATGTCTCTCAGTCTGTCTCCTAGTCTGTCTCTCAGTCTGTCTCTCAGTCTGTCTCTCAGTCTGTCTGTCTATCAGTCTGTCTGTCTCTCAGTATGTCTCTCAGTCTGTCTCTCTGTCTGTCTCTCAGTCTGACTCGCAGTCTGTCCTCTATGTCTGTCTGTCTGTCTGTCTGTCTGTCTCTCAGTATGTCTGTCTCTCAGTCTGTCTCTCAGTCTGTCTCCCAGTCTGTATCTCAGTCTGTCTCTCAGTCTGTCTCTCAGTCTGTCTCCCAGTCTGTCTCTCAGTCTTTCTCTCAGTCTGTCTCTCTGTCTGTCTGTCCAGTCTGTCTCTCTGTCTGTCTCTCTGTCTGTCTGTCTGTCAATCTGTCTCTCAGTCTGTCTGTCTTTCTGTCTGTATCTCAGTTTGTCTGTCTCTTTGTCTGTCTCTCAGTCTGTCTGTCTCTCAGTATGTCTCTCAGTCTGTCTCCTAGTCTGTCTCTCAGTCTGTCTCTCAGTCTGTCTCTCAGTCTGTCTGTCTATCAGTCTGTCTGTCTCTCAGTATGTCTCTCAGTCTGTCTCTCTGTCTGTCTCTCAGTCTGACTCGCAGTCTGTCCTCTATGTCTGTCTGTCTCTCTGTCTGTCTCTCAGTATGTCTGTCTCTCAGTCTGTCTCTCAGTCTGTCTCCCAGTCTGTATCTCAGTCTGTCTCTCAGTCTGTCTCTCAGTCTGTCTCCCAGTCTGTCTCTCAGTCTGTCTCTCAGTCTGTCTCTCTGTCTGTCTGTCCAGTCTGTCTCTCTGTCTGTCTCTCTGTCTGTCTCCCAGT
The DNA here is from genome assembly GCF_963971535.1 of Notolepis coatsorum. NCBI lineage: Eukaryota > Metazoa > Chordata > Actinopteri > Aulopiformes > Paralepididae > Notolepis > Notolepis coatsorum. The sequence continues at coordinate 432,499 of NW_028170754.1, read as the reverse complement.
CTGTCTCTCAGTATGTCTCTCAGTCTGTCTCTCTGTCTGTCTGTCCAGTCTGTCTCTCTGTCTGTCTCTCTGTCTGTCTCTCAGTCTGTCTCTCAGTATGTATGTATCTCTGTCTGTCTCTCAGTCTGTATGTCTCTCAGTCTGTATGTCTGTCTGTCTGTCAGTCTGTCTCTCAGTCTGTCTGTCTATCAGTCTGTCTGTCTCTCAGTATGTCTCTCAGTCTGTCTCTCTGTCTGTCTCTCAGTCTGTCTCGCAGTCTGTCCTCTATGTCTGTCTGTCTCTCTGTCTGTCTCTCAGTCTGTCTCTCAGTCTGTCTCCCAGTCTGTATCTCAGTCTGTCTCTCAGTCTGTCTCTCAGTCTGTCTGTCTGTCTGTCTGTCTGTCTGTCTCTCAGTCTGTATGTCTCTCAGTCTGTCTCTCAGTCTGTCTCTCAGTCTCTCTTAGTCTGTCTCTCAGTCTGTCTCTCAGTCTGTCTCTCAGTCTGTCTCTCAGTCTGTCTGTCTCTCAGTCTGTCTGTCTCTCAGTCTGTCTCCCAGTCTGTATCTCAGTCTGTCTCTCAGTCTGTCTCTCAGTCTGTCTGTCTGTCTGTCTGTCTGTCTGTCTCTCAGTCTGTCTATCAGTCTGTATGTCTCTCTGTCTGTCTCTCAGTCTGTCTGTCTGTCAATCTGTCTCTCAGTCTGTCTGTCTTTCTGTCTGTATCTCAGTTTGTCTGTCTCTTTGTCTGTCTCTCAGTCTGTCTGTCTCTCAGTATGTCTCTCAGTCTGTCTCCTAGTCTGTCTCTCAGTCTGTCTCTCAGTCTGTCTCTCTGTCTCTCAGTATGTCTGTCTGTCTGTCAGTCTGTCTCTCAGTCTGTCTCTCAGTCTGCCCTCTCTGTCTGTCCCTTTGTCTGTCTCTCAGTATGTCTGTCTCTCAGTCTGTCTCTCAGTATGTCTCTCAGTCTGTCTCTCAGTCTGTCTGTCAGTCTGTCTCTCAGTCTGTCTCTCAGTCTGCCCTATCTGTCTGTCTGTCCCTCTGTCTGTCTCTCAGTATGTCTGTCTCTCAGTCTGTCTCTCAGTATGTCTCTCAGTCTGTCTCTCAGTCTGTCTCTCAGTCTGTCTCTCAGTCTGTCTCTCAGGCTGTCTCTCAGTCTCTCTCAGTCTGTCTCTCAGTCTGTCTGTCTCTCAGTCTGTCTGTCTGTCTGTCAGTCTCTCAGTCTGTCTCTCAGTATGTCTCTCAGTCTGTCTCTCAGTCTGTCTCTCAGTCTGTCTCTCAGGCTGTCTCTCAGTCTCTCTCAGTATGTCTCTCAGTCTGTCTGTCTCTCAGTCTGTCTGTCTGTCTGTCTGTCTGTCTGTCTGTCTGTCTGTCTGTCTGTCTATCTGTCTGTCTCTCAGTCTGCCTGTCTCTCTGTCTGTCTCTCAGTCTGTATCTCTGTCTGTCTGTCTCTCAGTCTGTCTGTATCTCAGTCTGTCTGTCAGTCTGTCTCTCTGTCTGTCTCTCATTTTGTCAGTCTGTCTCCCTGTCTGTCTCTCAGTCTGCCTGTCTCTCAGTCTGCCTGTCTCTCAGTCTGTCTGTCTCTCAGTCTGTCTCTCAGTCTGTATATCTGTCTGTCTCTCAGTCTGTCTCTCAGTCTGTCTATCTGTCTGTCTCTCAGTATGTCTCCCAGTCTGTCTCTCAGTCTGTCTCTCTGTCTGTCTGTCCAGTCTGTCTCTCTGTCTGTCTCTCTGTCTGTCTCCCAGTCTGTCTCTCAGTATGTCTCTCAGTCTGTCTCTCTGTCTGTCTGTCCAGTCTGTCTCTCTGTCTGTCTCTCTGTCTGTCTCTCAGTCTGTCTCTCAGTATGTATGTATCTCTGTCTGTCTCTCAGTCTGTATGTCTCTCAGTCTGTATGTCTGTATGTCTGTCAGTCTGTCTCTCAGTCTGTCTGTCTCTCAGCATGTCTCTCAGTCTGTCTCTCTGTCTGTCTCTCAGTCTGTCTCGCAGTCTGTCCTCTATGTCTGTCTGTATCTCTGTCTGTCTCTCAGTCTGTCTCTCAGTCTGTCTCCCAGTCTGTATCTCAGTCTGTCTCTCAGTCTGTCTCTCAGTCTGTCTGTCTGTCTGTCTGTCTGTCTGTCTGTCTGTCTGTCTGTCTGTCTGTCTGTCTGTCTGTCTGTCTGTCTGTCTGTCTGTCTGTCTCTCAGTCTGTCTATCAGTCTGTATGTCTCTCTGTCTGTCTCTCAGTCTGTCTGTCTGTCAATCTGTCTCTCAGTCTGTCTGTCTTTCTGTCTGTATCTCAGTTTGTCTGTCTCTTTGTCTGTCTCTCAGTCTGTCTGTCTCTCAGTATGTCTCTCAGTCTGTCTCCTAGTCTGTCTCTCAGTCTGTCTCTCAGTCTGTCTGTCCTGTCTGTCTCTCTGTCTGTCTCTCTGTCTGTCTGTCTCTCAGTCTGTCTGTATGTCAGTCTGTCTCTCAGTCTGTCTCTCAGTCTGTCTCTCTGTCTGTCTCTCAGTCTGTCTGTCTGTCAATCTGTCTCTCAGTCTGTCTGTCTTTCTGTCTGTATCTCAGTTTGTCTGTCTCTTTGTCTGTCTCTCAGTCTGTCTGTCTCTCAGTATGTCTCTCAGTCTGTCTCCTAGTCTGTCTCTCAGTCTGTCTCTCAGTCTGTCTCTCTGTCTGTCTGTCCAGTCTGTCTCTCTGTCTGTCTGTCCAGTCTGTCTCTCTGTCTGTCTCTCTGTCTGTCTGTCTCTCAGTCTGTCTGTCTCTCTGTCTGTCTCCCAGTCTGTCTCTCAGTCTGTCTCTCAGTCTGTCTCTCTGTCTGTCTGTCCAGTCTGTCTCTCTGTCTGTCTCTCTGTCTGTCTATCAGTCTGTCTCTCAGTATGTATGTCTCTCTGTCTGTCTCTCAGTCTGTATGTCTCTCAGTCTGTATGTCTGTCTGTCTGTCAGTCTGTCTCTCAGTCTGTCTGTCTATCAGTCTGTCTGTCTCTCAGTATGTCTCTCAGTCTGTCTCTCTGTCTGTCTCTCAGTCTGTCTCGCAGTCTGTCCTCTATGTCTGTCTGTCTCTCTGTCTGTCTCTCAGTATGTCTGTCTCTCAGTCTGTCTCTCAGTCTGTCTCCCAGTCTGTATCTCAGTCTGTCTCTCAGTCTGTCTCTCAGTCTGTCTGTCTGTCTGTCTGTCTCTCAGTCTGTCTATCAGTCTGTATGTATCTCTGTCTGTCTATCAGTCTGTCTGTCTCTCAGTATGTCTCTCAGTCTGTCTCTCTGTCTGTCTCTCTGTCTGTCTCGCAGTCTGTCCTCTATGTCTGTCTGTCTCTCTGTCTGTCTCTCAGTATGTCTGTCTCTCAGTCTGTCTCTCAGTCTGTCTCCCAGTCTGTATCTCAGTCTGTCTCCCAGTCTGTATCTCAGTCTGTCTCTCAGTCTGTCTCTCAGTCTGTCTGTCTGTCTGTCTGTCTCTCAGTCTGTCTATCAGTCTGTATGTATCTCTGTCTGTCTCTCAGTCTGTCTGTCTGTCAATCTGTCTCTCAGTCTGTCTGTCTTTCTGTCTGTATCTCAGTTTGTCTGTCTCTTTGTCTGTCTCTCAGTCTGTCTGTCTCTCAGTATGTCTCTCAGTCTGTCTCCTAGTCTGTCTCTCAGTCTGTCTCTCAGTCTGTCTCTCAGTCTGTCTGTCTATCAGTCTGTCTGTCTCTCAGTATGTCTCTCAGTCTGTCTCTCTGTCTGTCTCTCAGTCTGACTCGCAGTCTGTCCTCTATGTCTGTCTGTCTGTCTGTCTGTCTGTCTCTCAGTATGTCTGTCTCTCAGTCTGTCTCTCAGTCTGTCTCCCAGTCTGTATCTCAGTCTGTCTCTCAGTCTGTCTCTCAGTCTGTCTCCCAGTCTGTCTCTCAGTCTTTCTCTCAGTCTGTCTCTCTGTCTGTCTGTCCAGTCTGTCTCTCTGTCTGTCTCTCTGTCTGTCTGTCTGTCAATCTGTCTCTCAGTCTGTCTGTCTTTCTGTCTGTATCTCAGTTTGTCTGTCTCTTTGTCTGTCTCTCAGTCTGTCTGTCTCTCAGTATGTCTCTCAGTCTGTCTCCTAGTCTGTCTCTCAGTCTGTCTCTCAGTCTGTCTCTCAGTCTGTCTGTCTATCAGTCTGTCTGTCTCTCAGTATGTCTCTCAGTCTGTCTCTCTGTCTGTCTCTCAGTCTGACTCGCAGTCTGTCCTCTATGTCTGTCTGTCTCTCTGTCTGTCTCTCAGTATGTCTGTCTCTCAGTCTGTCTCTCAGTCTGTCTCCCAGTCTGTATCTCAGTCTGTCTCTCAGTCTGTCTCTCAGTCTGTCTCCCAGTCTGTCTCTCAGTCTGTCTCTCAGTCTGTCTCTCTGTCTGTCTGTCCAGTCTGTCTCTCTGTCTGTCTCTCTGTCTGTCTCCCAGTCTGTCTCTCAGTATGTCTCTCAGTCTGTCTCTCTGTCTGTCTGTCCAGTCTGTCTCTCTGTCTGTCTCTCTGTCTGTCTCTCAGTCTGTCTCTCAGTATGTATGTATCTCTGTCTGTCTCTCAGTCTGTATGTCTCTCAGTCTGTATGTCTGTCTGTCTGTCAGTCTGTCTCTCAGTCTGTCTGTCTATCAGTCTGTCTGTCTCTCAGTATGTCTCTCAGTCTGTCTCTCTGTCTGTCTCTCAGTCTGTCTCGCAGTCTGTCCTCTATGTCTGTCTGTCTCTCTGTCTGTCTCTCAGTCTGTCTCTCAGTCTGTCTCCCAGTCTGTATCTCAGTCTGTCTCTCAGTCTGTCTCTCAGTCTGTCTGTCTGTCTGTCTGTCTGTCTGTCTCTCAGTCTGTATGTCTCTCAGTCTGTCTCTCAGTCTGTCTCTCAGTCTCTCTTAGTCTGTCTCTCAGTCTGTCTCTCAGTCTGTCTCTCAGTCTGTCTCTCAGTTTGTCTCTCTGTCTGTCTGTCCAGTCTGTCTCTCTGTCTGTCTCTCTGTCTGTCTCCCAGTCTGTCTCTCAGTATGTCTCTCAGTCTGTCTCTCTGTCTGTCTGTCCAGTCTGTCTCTCTGTCTGTCTCTCTGTCTGTCTCTCAGTCTGTCTCTCAGTATGTATGTATCTCTGTCTGTCTCTCAGTCTGTATGTCTCTCAGTCTGTATGTCTGTATGTCTGTCAGTCTGTCTCTCAGTCTGTCTGTCTATCAGTCTGTCTGTCTCTCAGTATGTCTCTCAGTCTGTCTCTCTGTCTGTCTCTCAGTCTGTCTCGCAGTATGTCCTCTATGTCTGTCTGTCTCTCTGTCTGTCTCTCAGTCTGTCTCCCAGTCTGTCTCTCAGTCTGTCTCTCAGTCTGTCTGTCTGTCTGTCTGTCTGTCTGTCTGTCTGTCTGTCTGTCTGTCTGTCTGTCTCTCAGTCTGTCTATCAGTCTGTATGTCTCCCTGTCTGTCTCTCAGTCTGTCTGTCTGTCAATCTGTCTCTCAGTCTGTCTGTCTTTCTGTCTGTATCTCAGTTTGTCTGTCTCTTTGTCTGTCTCTCAGTCTGTCTGTCTCTCAGTATGTCTCTCAGTCTGTCTCCTAGTCTGTCTCTCAGTCTGTCTCTCAGTCTGTATGTCTCTCAGTCTGTATGTCTGTATGTCTGTCAGTCTGTCTCTCAGTCTGTCTGTCTCTCAGCATGTCTCTCAGTCTGTCTCTCTGTCTGTCTCTCAGTCTGTCTCGCAGTCTGTCCTCTATGTCTGTCTGTATCTCTGTCTGTCTCTCAGTCTGTCTCTCAGTCTGTCTCCCAGTCTGTATCTCAGTCTGTCTCTCAGTCTGTCTCTCAGTCTGTCTGTCTGTCTGTCTGTCTGTCTGTCTGTCTGTCTGTCTGTCTGTCTGTCTGTCTGTCTGTCTGTCTGTCTCTCTGTCTGTCTCTCAGTCTGTCTATCAGTCTGTATGTCTCTCTGTCTGTCTCTCAGTCTGTCTGTCTGTCAATCTGTCTCTCAGTCTGTCTGTCTTTCTGTCTGTATCTCAGTTTGTCTGTCTCTTTGTCTGTCTCTCAGTCTGTCTGTCTCTCAGTATGTCTCTCAGTCTGTCTCCTAGTCTGTCTCTCAGTCTGTCTCTCAGTCTGTCTGTCCTGTCTGTCTCTCTGTCTGTCTCTCTGTCTGTCTGTCTCTCAGTCTGTCTGTATGTCAGTCTGTCTCTCAGTCTGTCTCTCAGTCTGTCTCTCTGTCTGTCTCTCAGTCTGTCTGTCTGTCAATCTGTCTCTCAGTCTGTCTGTCTTTCTGTCTGTATCTCAGTTTGTCTGTCTCTTTGTCTGTCTCTCAGTCTGTCTGTCTCTCAGTATGTCTCTCAGTCTGTCTCCTAGTCTGTCTCTCAGTCTGTCTCTCAGTCTGTCTCTCTGTCTGTCTGTCCAGTCTGTCTCTCTGTCTGTCTGTCCAGTCTGTCTCTCTGTCTGTCTCTCTGTCTGTCTGTCTCTCAGTCTGTCTGTCTCTCTGTCTGTCTCCCAGTCTGTCTCTCAGTCTGTCTCTCAGTCTGTCTCTCTGTCTGTCTGTCCAGTCTGTCTCTCTGTCTGTCTCTCTGTCTGTCTATCAGTCTGTCTCTCAGTATGTATGTCTCTCTGTCTGTCTCTCAGTCTGTATGTCTCTCAGTCTGTATGTCTGTCTGTCTGTCAGTCTGTCTCTCAGTCTGTCTGTCTATCAGTCTGTCTGTCTCTCAGTATGTCTCTCAGTCTGTCTCTCTGTCTGTCTCTCAGTCTGTCTCGCAGTCTGTCCTCTATGTCTGTCTGTCTCTCTGTCTGTCTCTCAGTATGTCTGTCTCTCAGTCTGTCTCTCAGTCTGTCTCCCAGTCTGTATCTCAGTCTGTCTCTCAGTCTGTCTCTCAGTCTGTCTGTCTGTCTGTCTGTCTCTCAGTCTGTCTATCAGTCTGTATGTATCTCTGTCTGTCTATCAGTCTGTCTGTCTCTCAGTATGTCTCTCAGTCTGTCTATCTGTCTGTCTCTCTGTCTGTCTCGCAGTCTGTCCTCTATCTCTGTCTGTCTCTCAGTATGTCTGTCTCTCAGTCTGTCTCTCAGTCTGTCTCCCAGTCTGTATCTCAGTCTGTCTCCCAGTCTGTATCTCAGTCTGTCTCTCAGTCTGTCTCTCAGTCTGTCTGTCTGTCTGTCTGTCTCTCAGTCTGTCTATCAGTCTGTATGTATCTCTGTCTGTCTCTCAGTCTGTCTGTCTGTCAATCTGTCTCTCAGTCTGTCTGTCTTTCTGTCTGTATCTCAGTTTGTCTGTCTCTTTGTCTGTCTCTCAGTCTGTCTGTCTCTCAGTATGTCTCTCAGTCTGTCTCCTAGTCTGTCTCTCAGTCTGTCTCTCAGTCTGTCTCTCAGTCTGTCTGTCTATCAGTCTGTCTGTCTCTCAGTATGTCTCTCAGTCTGTCTCTCTGTCTGTCTCTCAGTCTGACTCGCAGTCTGTCCTCTATGTCTGTCTGTCTGTCTGTCTGTCTGTCTCTCAGTATGTCTGTCTCTCAGTCTGTCTCTCAGTCTGTCTCCCAGTCTGTATCTCAGTCTGTCTCTCAGTCTGTCTCTCAGTCTGTCTCCCAGTCTGTCTCTCAGTCTTTCTCTCAGTCTGTCTCTCTGTCTGTCTGTCCAGTCTGTCTCTCTGTCTGTCTCTCTGTCTGTCTGTCTGTCAATCTGTCTCTCAGTCTGTCTGTCTTTCTGTCTGTATCTCAGTTTGTCTGTCTCTTTGTCTGTCTCTCAGTCTGTCTGTCTCTCAGTATGTCTCTCAGTCTGTCTCCTAGTCTGTCTCTCAGTCTGTCTATCAGTCTGTCTGTCTCTCAGTATGTCTCTCAGTCTGTCTCTCTGTCTGTCTCTCAGTCTGACTCGCAGTCTGTCCTCTATGTCTGTCTGTCTCTCTGTCTGTCTCTCAGTATGTCTGTCTCTCAGTCTGTCTCTCAGTCTGTCTCCCAGTCTGTATCTCAGTCTGTCTTTCAGTCTGTCTCTCAGTCTGTCTCCCAGTCTGTCTCTCAGTCTGTCTCTCAGTCTGTCTCTCTGTCTGTCTGTCCAGTCTGTCTCTCTGTCTGTCTCTCTGTCTGTCTCCCAGTCTGTCTCTCAGTATGTCTCTCAGTCTGTCTCTCTGTCTGTCTGTCCAGTCTGTCTCTCTGTCTGTCTCTCTGTCTGTCTCTCAGTCTGTCTCTCAGTATGTATGTATCTCTGTCTGTCTCTCAGTCTGTATGTCTCTCAGTCTGTATGTCTGTCTGTCTGTCAGTCTGTCTCTCAGTCTGTCTGTCTATCAGTCTGTCTGTCTCTCAGTATGTCTCTCAGTCTGTCTCTCTGTCTGTCTCTCAGTCTGTCTCGCAGTCTGTCCTCTATGTCTGTCTGTCTCTCTGTCTGTCTCTCAGTCTGTCTCTCAGTCTGTCTCCCAGTCTGTATCTCAGTCTGTCTCTCAGTCTGTCTCTCAGTCTGTCTGTCTGTCTGTCTGTCTGTCTGTCTGTCTGTCTCTCAGTCTGTATGTCTCTCAGTCTGTCTCTCAGTCTGTCTCTCAGTCTCTCTTAGTCTGTCTCTCAGTCTGTCTCTCAGTCTGTCTCTCAGTCTGTCTCTCAGTCTGTCTCTCTGTCTGTCTGTCCAGTCTGTCTCTCTGTCTGTCTCTCTGTCTGTCTCCCAGTCTGTCTCTCAGTATGTCTCTCAGTCTGTCTCTCTGTCTGTCTGTCCAGTCTGTCTCTCTGTCTGTCTCTCTGTCTGTCTCTCAGTCTGTCTCTCAGTATGTATGTATCTCTGTCTGTCTCTCAGTCTGTATGTCTCTCAGTCTGTATGTCTGTCTATCAGTCTGTCTGTCTCTCAGTATGTCTCTCAGTCTGTCTCTCTGTCTGTCTCTCAGTCTGTCTCGCAGTATGTCCTCTATGTCTGTCTGTCTCTCTGTCTGTCTCTCAGTCTGTCTCCCAGTCTGTCTCTCAGTCTGTCTCTCAGTCTGTCTGTCTGTCTGTCTGTCTGTCTGTCTGTCTGTCTGTCTGTCTGTCTGTCTGTCTGTCTGTCTGTCTGTCTGTCTCTCAGTCTGTCTATCAGTCTGTATGTCTCCCTGTCTGTCTCTCAGTCTGTCTGTCTGTCAATCTGTCTCTCAGTCTGTCTGTCTTTCTGTCTGTATCTCAGTTTGTCTGTCTCTTTGTCTGTCTCTCAGTCTGTCTGTCTCTCAGTATGTCTCTCAGTCTGTCTCCTAGTCTGTCTCTCAGTCTGTCTCTCAGTCTGTCTCTCTGTCTGTCTGTCCAGTCTGTCTATCTGTCTGTCTGTCCAGTCTGTCTCTCTGTCTGTCTCTCTGTCTGTCTGTCTCTCAGTCTGTCTGTATGTCAGTCTGTCTCTCAGTCTGTCTCTCAGTCTGTCTCTCTGTCTGTCTCTCAGTCTGTCTGTCTGTCAATCTGTCTCTCAGTCTGTCTGTCTTTCTGTCTGTATCTCAGTTTGTCTGTCTCTTTGTCTGTCTCTCAGTCTGTCTGTCTCTCAGTATGTCTCTCAGTCTGTATCCTAGTCTGTCTCTCAGTCTGTCTCTCAGTCTGTCTCTCTGTCTGTCTGTCCAGTCTGTCTCTCTGTCTGTCTGTCCAGTCTGTCTCTCTGTCTGTCTCTCTGTCTGTCTGTCTCTCAGTCTGTCTGTCTCTCTGTCTGTCTCCCAGTCTGTCTCTCAGTCTGTCTCTCAGTCTGCCTCTCTGTCTGTCTGTCCAGTCTGTCTCTCTGTCTGTCTCTCAGTCTGTCTCTCAGTATGTATGTCTCTCTGTCTGTCTATCAGTCTGTATGTCTCTCAGTCTGTATGTCTGTCTGTCTGTCAGTCTGTCTCTCAGTCTGTCTGTCTATCAGTCTGTCTGTCTCTCAGTATGTCTCTCAGTCTGTCTCTCTGTCTGTCTCTCAGTCTGTCTCGCAGTCTGTCCTCTATGTCTGTCTGTCTCTCTGTCTGTCTCTCAGTATGTCTGTCTCTCAGTCTGTCTCTCAGTCTGTCTCCCAGTCTGTCTGTCTGTCTGTCTGTCTGTCTGTCTGTCTGTCTGTCTGTCTGTCTCTCTGTCTGTCTCTCAGTCTGTCTATCAGTCTGTATGTCTCTCTGTCTGTCTCTCAGTCTGTCTGTCTGTCAATCTGTCTCTCAGTCTGTCTGTCTTTCTGTCTGTATCTCAGTTTGTCTGTCTCTTTGTCTGTCTCTCAGTCTGTCTGTCTCTCAGTATGTCTCTCAGTCTGTCTCCTAGTCTGTCTCTCAGTCTGTCTCTCAGTCTGTCTGTCCTGTCTGTCTCTCTGTCTGTCTCTCTGTCTGTCTGTCTCTCAGTCTGTCTGTATGTCAGTCTGTCTCTCAGTCTGTCTCTCAGTCTGTCTCTCTGTCTGTCTCTCAGTCTGTCTGTCTGTCAATCTGTCTCTCAGTCTGTCTGTCTTTCTGTCTGTATCTCAGTTTGTCTGTCTCTTTGTCTGTCTCTCAGTCTGTCTGTCTCTCAGTATGTCTCTCAGTCTGTCTCCTAGTCTGTCTCTCAGTCTGTCTCTCAGTCTGTCTCTCTGTCTGTCTGTCCAGTCTGTCTCTCTGTCTGTCTGTCCAGTCTGTCTCTCTGTCTGTCTCTCTGTCTGTCTGTCTCTCAGTCTGTCTGTCTCTCTGTCTGTCTCCCAGTCTGTCTCTCAGTCTGTCTCTCAGTCTGTCTCTCTGTCTGTCTGTCCAGTCTGTCTCTCTGTCTGTCTCTCTGTCTGTCTATCAGTCTGTCTCTCAGTATGTATGTCTCTCTGTCTGTCTCTCAGTCTGTATGTCTCTCAGTCTGTATGTCTGTCTGTCTGTCAGTCTGTCTCTCAGTCTGTCTGTCTATCAGTCTGTCTGTCTCTCAGTATGTCTCTCAGTCTGTCTCTCTGTCTGTCTCTCAGTCTGTCTCGCAGTCTGTCCTCTATGTCTGTCTGTCTCTCTGTCTGTCTCTCAGTATGTCTGTCTCTCAGTCTGTCTCTCAGTCTGTCTCCCAGTCTGTATCTCAGTCTGTCTCTCAGTCTGTCTCTCAGTCTGTCTGTCTGTCTGTCTGTCTCTCAGTCTGTCTATCAGTCTGTATGTATCTCTGTCTGTCTATCAGTCTGTCTGTCTCTCAGTATGTCTCTCAGTCTGTCTCTCTGTCTGTCTCTCTGTCTGTCTCGCAGTCTGTCCTCTATCTCTGTCTGTCTCTCAGTATGTCTGTCTCTCAGTCTGTCTCTCAGTCTGTCTCCCAGTCTGTATCTCAGTCTGTCTCCCAGTCTGTATCTCAGTCTGTCTCTCAGTCTGTCTCTCAGTCTGTCTGTCTGTCTGTCTGTCTCTCAGTCTGTCTATCAGTCTGTATGTATCTCTGTCTGTCTCTCAGTCTGTCTGTCTGTCAATCTGTCTCTCAGTCTGTCTGTCTTTCTGTCTGTATCTCAGTTTGTCTGTCTCTTTGTCTGTCTCTCAGTCTGTCTGTCTCTCAGTATGTCTCTCAGTCTGTCTCCTAGTCTGTCTCTCAGTCTGTCTCTCAGTCTGTCTCTCAGTCTGTCTGTCTATCAGTCTGTCTGTCTCTCAGTATGTCTCTCAGTCTGTCTCTCTGTCTGTCTCTCAGTCTGACTCGCAGTCTGTCCTCTATGTCTGTCTGTCTGTCTGTCTGTCTGTCTCTCAGTATGTCTGTCTCTCAGTCTGTCTCTCAGTCTGTCTCCCAGTCTGTATCTCAGTCTGTCTCTCAGTCTGTCTCTCAGTCTGTCTCCCAGTCTGTCTCTCAGTCTTTCTCTCAGTCTGTCTCTCTGTCTGTCTGTCCAGTCTGTCTCTCTGTCTGTCTCTCTGTCTGTCTGTCTGTCAATCTGTCTCTCAGTCTGTCTGTCTTTCTGTCTGTATCTCAGTTTGTCTGTCTCTTTGTCTGTCTCTCAGTCTGTCTGTCTCTCAGTATGTCTCTCAGTCTGTCTCCTAGTCTGTCTCTCAGTCTGTCTATCAGTCTGTCTGTCTCTCAGTATGTCTCTCAGTCTGTCTCTCTGTCTGTCTCTCAGTCTGACTCGCAGTCTGTCCTCTATGTCTGTCTGTCTCTCTGTCTGTCTCTCAGTATGTCTGTCTCTCAGTCTGTCTCTCAGTCTGTCTCCCAGTCTGTATCTCAGTCTGTCTTTCAGTCTGTCTCTCAGTCTGTCTCCCAGTCTGTCTCTCAGTCTGTCTCTCAGTCTGTCTCTCTGTCTGTCTGTCCAGTCTGTCTCTCTGTCTGTCTCTCTGTCTGTCTCCCAGTCTGTATCTCAGTATGTCTCTCAGTCTGTCTCTCTGTCTGTCTGTCCAGTCTGTCTCTCTGTCTGTCTCTCTGTCTGTCTCTCAGTCTGTCTCTCAGTATGTATGTATCTCTGTCTGTCTCTCAGTCTGTATGTCTCTCAGTCTGTATGTCTGTCTGTCTGTCAGTCTGTCTCTCAGTCTGTCTGTCTATCAGTCTGTCTGTCTCTCAGTATGTCTCTCAGTCTGTCTCTCTGTCTGTCTCTCAGTCTGTCTCGCAGTCTGTCCTCTATGTCTGTCTGTCTCTCTGTCTGTCTCTCAGTCTGTCTCTCAGTCTGTCTCCCAGTCTGTATCTCAGTCTGTCTCTCAGTCTGTCTCTCAGTCTGTCTGTCTGTCTGTCTGTCTGTCTGTCTGTCTCTCAGTCTGTATGTCTCTCAGTCTGTCTCTCAGTCTGTCTCTCAGTCTCTCTTAGTCTGTCTCTCAGTCTGTCTCTCAGTCTGTCTCTCAGTCTGTCTCTCAGTCTGTCTCTCTGTCTGTCTGTCCAGTCTGTCTCTCTGTCTGTCTCTCTGTCTGTCTCCCAGTCTGTCTCTCAGTATGTCTCTCAGTCTGTCTCTCTGTCTGTCTGTCCAGTCTGTCTCTCTGTCTGTCTCTCTGTCTGTCTCTCAGTCTGTCTCTCAGTATGTATGTATCTCTGTCTGTCTCTCAGTCTGTATGTCTCTCAGTCTGTATGTCTGTATGTCTGTCAGTCTGTCTCTCAGTCTGTCTGTCTATCAGTCTGTCTGTCTCTCAGTATGTCTCTCAGTCTGTCTCTCTGTCTGTCTCTCAGTCTGTCTCGCAGTATGTCCTCTATGTCTGTCTGTCTCTCTGTCTGTCTCTCAGTCTGTCTCCCAGTCTGTCTCTCAGTCTGTCTCTCAGTCTGTCTGTCTGTCTGTCTGTCTGTCTGTCTGTCTGTCTGTCTGTCTGTCTGTCTGTCTGTCTGTCTGTCTGTCTGTCTGTCTCTCAGTCTGTCTATCAGTCTGTATGTCTCCCTGTCTGTCTCTCAGTCTGTCTGTCTGTCAATCTGTCTCTCAGTCTGTCTGTCTTTCTGTCTGTATCTCAGTTTGTCTGTCTCTTTGTCTGTCTCTCAGTCTGTCTGTCTCTCAGTATGTCTCTCAGTCTGTCTCCTAGTCTGTCTCTCAGTCTGTCTCTCAGTCTGTCTCTCTGTCTGTCTGTCCAGTCTGTCTATCTGTCTGTCTGTCCAGTCTGTCTCTCTGTCTGTCTCTCTGTCTGTCTGTCTCTCAGTCTGTCTGTATGTCAGTCTGTCTCTCAGTCTGTCTCTCAGTCTGTCTCTCTGTCTGTCTCTCAGTCTGTCTGTCTGTCAATCTGTCTCTCAGTCTGTCTGTCTTTCTGTCTGTATCTCAGTTTGTCTGTCTCTTTGTCTGTCTCTCAGTCTGTCTGTCTCTCAGTATGTCTCTCAGTCTGTATCCTAGTCTGTCTCTCAGTCTGTCTCTCAGTCTGTCTCTCTGTCTGTCTGTCCAGTCTGTCTCTCTGTCTGTCTGTCCAGTCTGTCTCTCTGTCTGTCTCTCTGTCTGTCTGTCTCTCAGTCTGTCTGTCTCTCTGTCTGTCTCCCAGTCTGTCTCTCAGTCTGTCTCTCAGTCTGCCTCTCTGTCTGTCTGTCCAGTCTGTCTCTCTGTCTGTCTCTCAGTCTGTCTCTCAGTATGTATGTCTCTCTGTCTGTCTATCAGTCTGTATGTCTCTCAGTCTGTATGTCTGTCTGTCTGTCAGTCTGTCTCTCAGTCTGTCTGTCTATCAGTCTGTCTGTCTCTCAGTATGTCTCTCAGTCTGTCTCTCTGTCTGTCTCTCAGTCTGTCTCGCAGTCTGTCCTCTATGTCTGTCTGTCTCTCTGTCTGTCTCTCAGTATGTCTGTCTCTCAGTCTGTCTCTCAGTCTGTCTCCCAGTCTGTATCTCAGTCTGTCTCTCAGTCTGTCTCTCAGTCTGTATGTCTCTCTGTCTGTCTCTCAGTCTGTCTATCAGTCTGTATGTATCTCTGTCTGTCTCTCAGTCTGTCTGTCTGTCAAACTGTCTCTCAGTCTGTCTGTCTTTCTGTCTGTATCTCAGTTTGTCTGTCTCTTTGTCTGTCTCTCAGTCTGTCTGTCTCTCAGTATGTCTCTCAGTCTGTCTCCTAGTCTGTCTCTCAGTCTGTCTCTCAGTCTGTCTCTCTGTCTCTCAGTATGTCTGTCTGTCTGTCAGTCTGTCTCTCAGTCTGTCTCTCAGTCTGCCCTATCTGTCTGTCCCTTTGTCTGTCTCTCAGTATGTCTGTCTCTCAGTCTGTCTCTCAGTATGTCTCTCAGTCTGTCTCTCAGTCTGTCTGTCAGTCTGTCTCTCAGTCTGTCTCTCAGTCTGCCCTATCTGTCTGTCTGTCCCTCTGTCTGTCTCTCAGTATGTCTGTCTCTCAGTCTGTCTCTCAGTATGTATGTCTCTCTGTCTGTCTCTCAGTCTGTATGTCTCTCAGTCTGTATGTCTGTCTGTCTGTCAGTCTGTCTCTCAGTCTGTCTGTCTATCAGTCTGTCTGTCTCTCAGTATGTCTCTCAGTCTGTCTCTCTGTCTGTCTCTCAGTCTGTCTCGCAGTCTGTCCTCTATGTCTGTCTGTCTCTCTGTCTGTCTCTCAGTATGTCTGTCTCTCAGTCTGTCTCTCAGTCTGTCTCCCAGTCTGTATCTCAGTCTGTCTCTCAGTCTGTCTCTCAGTCTGTCTGTCTGTCTGTCTGTCTGTCTCTCAGTCTGTCTATCAGTCTGTATGTATCTCTGTCTGTCTATCAGTCTGTCTGTCTCTCAGTATGTCTCTCAGTCTGTCTCTCTGTCTGTCTCTCTGTCTGTCTCGCAGTCTGTCCTCTATGTCTGTCTGTCTCTCTGTCTGTCTCTCAGTATGTCTGTCTCTCAGTCTGTCTCTCAGTCTGTCTCCCAGTCTGTATCTCAGTCTGTCTCTCAGTCTGTCTCTCAGTCTGTCTGTCTGTCTGTCTGTCTGTCTCTCAGTCTGTCTATCAGTCTGTATGTATCTCTGTCTGTCTCTCAGTCTGTCTGTCTGTCAATCTGTCTCTCAGTCTGTCTGTCTTTCTGTCTGTATCTCAGTTTGTCTGTCTCTTTGTTTGTCTCTCAGTCTGTCTGTCTCTCAGTATGTCTCTCAGTCTGTCTCCTAGTCTGTCTCTCAGTCTGTCTCTCAGTCTGTCTCTCAGTCTGTCTGTCTATCAGTCTGTCTGTCTCTCTGTCTGTCTGTCTCTCAGTCTGTCTGTATGTCAGTCTGTCTCTCAGTCTGTCTCTCAGTCTGTCTCTCTGTCTGTCTCTCAGTCTGTCTGTCTGTCAATCTGTCTCTCAGTCTGTCTGTCTTTCTGTCTGTATCTCAGTTTGTCTGTCTCTTTGTCTGTCTCTCAGTCTGTCTGTCTCTCAGTATGTCTCTCAGTCTGTCTCCTAGTCTGTCTCTCAGTCTGTCTCTCAGTCTGTCTCTCTGTCTGTCTGTCCAGTCTGTCTCTCTGTCTGTCTGTCCAGTCTGTCTCTCTGTCTGTCTCTCTGTCTGTCTGTCTCTCAGTCTGTCTGTCTCTCTGTCTGTCTCCCAGTCTGTCTCTCAGTCTGTCTCTCAGTCTGTCTCTCTGTCTGTCTGTCCAGTCTGTCTCTCTGTCTGTCTCTCTGTCTGTCTATCAGTCTGTCTCTCAGTATGTATGTCTCTCTGTCTGTCTCTCAGTCTGTATGTCTCTCAGTCTGTCTGTCTGTCTGTCTGTCAGTCTGTCTCTCAGTCTGTCTGTCTATCAGTCTGTCTGTCTCTCAGTATGTCTCTCAGTCTGTCTCTCTGTCTGTCTCTCAGTCTGTCTCGCAGTCTGTCCTCTATGTCTGTCTGTCTCTCTGTCTGTCTCTCAGTATGTCTGTCTCTCAGTCTGTCTCTCAGTCTGTCTCCCAGTCTGTATCTCAGTCTGTCTCTCAGTCTGTCTCTCAGTCTGTCTGTCTGTCTGTCTGTCTGTCTCTCAGTCTGTCTATCAGTCTGTATGTATCTCTGTCTGTCTATCAGTCTGTCTGTCTCTCAGTATGTCTCTCAGTCTGTCTCTCTGTCTGTCTCTCTGTCTGTCTCGCAGTCTGTCCTCTATGTCTGTCTGTCTCTCTGTCTGTCTCTCAGTATGTCTGTCTCTCAGTCTGTCTCTCAGTCTGTCTCCCAGTCTGTATCTCAGTCTGTCTCCCAGTCTGTATCTCAGTCTGTCTCTCAGTCTGTCTCTCAGTCTGTCTGTCTGTCTGTCTGTCTCTCAGTCTGTCTATCAGTCTGTATGTATCTCTGTCTGTCTCTCAGTCTGTCTGTCTGTCAATCTGTCTCTCAGTCTGTCTGTCTTTCTGTCTGTATCTCAGTTTGTCTGTCTCTTTGTCTGTCTCTCAGTCTGTCTGTCTCTCAGTATGTCTCTCAGTCTGTCTCCTAGTCTGTCTCTCAGTCTGTCTCTCAGTCTGTCTCTCAGTCTGTCTGTCTATCAGTCTGTCTGTCTCTCAGTATGTCTCTCAGTCTGTCTCTCTGTCTGTCTCTCAGTCTGACTCGCAGTCTGTCCTCTATGTCTGTCTGTCTGTCTGTCTGTCTCTCAGTATGTCTGTCTCTCAGTCTGTCTCTCAGTCTGTCTCCCAGTCTGTATCTCAGTCTGTCTCTCAGTCTGTCTCTCAGTCTGTCTCCCAGTCTGTCTCTCAGTCTTTCTCTCAGTCTGTCTCTCTGTCTGTCTGTCCAGTCTGTCTCTCTGTCTGTCTCTCTGTCTGTCTGTCTGTCAATCTGTCTCTCAGTCTGTCTGTCTTTCTGTCTGTATCTCAGTTTGTCTGTCTCTTTGTCTGTCTCTCAGTCTGTCTGTCTCTCAGTATGTCTCTCAGTCTGTCTCCTAGTCTGTCTCTCAGTCTGTCTCTCAGTCTGTCTCTCAGTCTGTCTGTCTATCAGTCTGTCTGTCTCTCAGTATGTCTCTCAGTCTGTCTCTCTGTCTGTCTCTCAGTCTGACTCGCAGTCTGTCCTCTATGTCTGTCTGTCTCTCTGTCTGTCTCTCAGTATGTCTGTCTCTCAGTCTGTCTCTCAGTCTGTCTCCCAGTCTGTATCTCAGTCTGTCTCTCAGTCTGTCTCTCAGTCTGTCTCCCAGTCTGTCTCTCAGTCTGTCTCTCAGTCTGTCTCTCTGTCTGTCTGTCCAGTCTGTCTCTCTGTCTGTCTCTCTGTCTGTCTCCCAGTCTGTCTCTCAGTATGTCTCTCAGTCTGTCTCTCTGTCTGTCTGTCCAGTCTGTCTCTCTGTCTGTCTCTCTGTCTGTCTCTCAGTCTGTCTCTCAGTATGTATGTATCTCTGTCTGTCTCTCAGTCTGTATGTCTCTCAGTCTGTATGTCTGTCTGTCTGTCAGTCTGTCTCTCAGTCTGTCTGTCTATCAGTCTGTCTGTCTCTCAGTATGTCTCTCAGTCTGTCTCTCTGTCTGTCTCTCAGTCTGTCTCGCAGTCTGTCCTCTATGTCTGTCTGTCTCTCTGTCTGTCTCTCAGTCTGTCTCTCAGTCTGTCTCCCAGTCTGTATCTCAGTCTGTCTCTCAGTCTGTCTCTCAGTCTGTCTGTCTGTCTGTCTGTCTGTCTGTCTGTCTGTCTGTCTCTCAGTCTGTATGTCTCTCAGTCTGTCTCTCAGTCTGTCTCTCAGTCTCTCTTAGTCTGTCTCTCAGTCTGTCTCTCAGTCTGTCTCTCAGTCTGTCTCTCAGTCTGTCTCTCTGTCTGTCTGTCCAGTCTGTCTCTCTGTCTGTCTCTCTGTCTGTCTCCCAGTCTGTCTCTCAGTATGTCTCTCAGTCTGTCTCTCTGTCTGTCTGTCCAGTCTGTCTCTCTGTCTGTCTCTCTGTCTGTCTCTCAGTCTGTCTCTCAGTATGTATGTATCTCTGTCTGTCTCTCAGTCTGTATGTCTCTCAGTCTGTATGTCTGTATGTCTGTCAGTCTGTCTCTCAGTCTGTCTGTCTATCAGTCTGTCTGTCTCTCAGTATGTCTCTCAGTCTGTCTCTCTGTCTGTCTCTCAGTCTGTCTCGCAGTATGTCCTCTATGTCTGTCTGTCTCTCTGTCTGTCTCTCAGTCTGTCTCCCAGTCTGTCTCTCAGTCTGTCTCTCAGTCTGTCTGTCTGTCTGTCTGTCTGTCTGTCTGTCTGTCTGTCTGTCTGTCTGTCTGTCTGTCTGTCTGTCTGTCTGTCTGTCTGTCTGTCTGTCTGTCTCTCAGTCTGTCTATCAGTCTGTATGTCTCCCTGTCTGTCTCTCAGTCTGTCTGTCTGTCAATCTGTCTCTCAGTCTGTCTGTCTTTCTGTCTGTATCTCAGTTTGTCTGTCTCTTTGTCTGTCTCTCAGTCTGTCTGTCTCTCAGTATGTCTCTCAGTCTGTCTCCTAGTCTGTCTCTCAGTCTGTCTCTCAGTCTGTCTCTCTGTCTGTCTGTCCAGTCTGTCTATCTGTCTGTCTGTCCAGTCTGTCTCTCTGTCTGTCTCTCTGTCTGGCTGTCTCTCAGTCTGTCTGTATGTCAGTCTGTCTCTCAGTCTGTCTCTCAGTCTGTCTCTCTGTCTGTCTCTCAGTCTGTCTGTCTGTCAATCTGTCTCTCAGTCTGTCTGTCTTTCTGTCTGTATCTCAGTTTGTCTGTCTCTTTGTCTGTCTCTCAGTCTGTCTGTCTCTCAGTATGTCTCTCAGTCTGTATCCTAGTCTGTCTCTCAGTCTGTCTCTCAGTCTGTCTCTCTGTCTGTCTGTCCAGTCTGTCTCTCTGTCTGTCTGTCCAGTCTGTCTCTCTGTCTGTCTCTCTGTCTGTCTGTCTCTCAGTCTGTCTGTCTCTCTGTCTGTCTCCCAGTCTGTCTCTCAGTCTGTCTCTCAGTCTGCCTCTCTGTCTGTCTGTCTGTCTAGTCTGTCTCTCTGTCTGTCTCTCTGTCTGTCTCTCAGTCTGTCTCTCAGTATGTATGTCTCTCTGTCTGTCTATCAGTCTGTATGTCTCTCAGTCTGTATGTCTGTCTGTCTGTCAGTCTGTCTCTCAGTCTGTCTGTCTATCAGTCTGTCTGTCTCTCAGTATGTCTCTCAGTCTGTCTCTCTGTCTGTCTCTCAGTCTGTCTCGCAGTCTGTCCTCTATGTCTGTCTGTCTCTCTGTCTGTCTCTCAGTATGTCTGTCTCTCAGTCTGTCTCTCAGTCTGTCTCCCAGTCTGTATCTCAGTCTGTCTCTCAGTCTGTCTCTCAGTCTGTATGTCTCTCTGTCTGTCTCTCAGTCTGTCTATCAGTCTGTATGTATCTCTGTCTGTCTCTCAGTCTGTCTGTCTGTCAAACTGTATCTCAGTCTGTCTGTCTTTCTGTCTGTATCTCAGTTTGTCTGTCTCTTTGTCTGTCTCTCAGTCTGTCTGTCTCTCAGTATGTCTCTCAGTCTGTCTCCTAGTCTGTCTCTCAGTCTGTCTCTCAGTCTGTCTCTCTGTCTCTCAGTATGTCTGTCTGTCTGTCAGTCTGTCTCTCAGTCTGTCTCTCAGTCTGCCCTATCTGTCTGTCCCTTTGTCTGTCTCTCAGTATGTCTGTCTCTCAGTCTGTCTCTCAGTATGTCTCTCAGTCTGTCTCTCAGTCTGTCTGTCAGTCTGTCTCTCAGTCTGTCTCTCAGTCTGCCCTATCTGTCTGTCTGTCCCTCTGTCTGTCTCTCAGTATGTCTGTCTCTCAGTCTGTCTCTCAGTATGTATGTCTCTCTGTCTGTCTCTCAGTCTGTATGTCTCTCAGTCTGTATGTCTGTCTGTCTGTCAGTCTGTCTTTCAGTCTGTCTGTCTATCAGTCTGTCTGTCTCTCAGTATGTCTCTCAGTCTGTCTCTCTGTCTGTCTCTCAGTCTGTCTCGCAGTCTGTCCTCTATGTCTGTCTGTCTCTCTGTCTGTCTCTCAGTATGTCTGTCTCTCAGTCTGTCTCTCAGTCTGTCTCCCAGTCTGTATCTCAGTCTGTCTCTCAGTCTGTCTCTCAGTCTGTCTGTCTGTCTGTCTGTCTGTCTGTCTGTCTCTCAGTCTGTCTATCAGTCTGTATGTATCTCTGTCTGTCTATCAGTCTGTCTGTCTCTCAGTATGTCTCTCAGTCTGTCTCTCTGTCTGTCTCTCTGTCTGTCTCGCAGTCTGTCCTCTATGTCTGTCTGTCTCTCTGTCTGTCTCTCAGTATGTCTGTCTCTCAGTCTGTCTCTCAGTCTGTCTCCCAGTCTGTATCTCAGTCTGTCTCTCAGTCTGTCTCTCAGTCTGTCTGTCTGTCTGTCTGTCTGTCTGTCTCTCAGTCTGTCTATCAGTCTGTATGTATCTCTGTCTGTCTCTCAGTCTGTCTGTATGTCAATCTGTCTCTCAGTCTGTCTGTCTTTCTGTCTGTATCTCAGTTTGTCTGTCTCTTTGTTTGTCTCTCAGTCTGTCTGTCTCTCAGTATGTCTCTCAGTCTGTCTCCTAGTCTGTCTCTCAGTCTGTCTCTCAGTCTGTCTCTCAGTCTGTCTGTCTATCAGTCTGTCTGTCTCTCAGTATGTCTCTCAGTCTGTCTCTCTGTCTGTCTCTCAGTCTGACTCGCAGTCTGTCCTCTATGTCTGTCTGTCTGTCTGTCTGTCTGTCTGTCTCTCAGTATGTCTGTCTCTCAGTCTGTCTCTCAGTCTGTCTCCCAGTCTGTATCTCAGTCTGTCTCTCAGTCTGTCTCTCAGTCTGTCTCCCAGTCTGTCTCTCAGTCTTTCTCTCAGTCTGTCTCTCTGTCTGTCTGTCCAGTCTGTCTCTCTGTCTGTCTCTCTGTCTGTCTGTCTGTCAATCTGTCTCTCAGTCTGTCTGTCTTTCTGTCTGTATCTCAGTTTGTCTGTCTCTTTGTCTGTCTCTCAGTCTGTCTGTCTCTCAGTATGTCTCTCAGTCTGTCTCCTAGTCTGTCTCTCAGTCTGTCTCTCAGTCTGTCTCTCAGTCTGTCTGTCTATCAGTCTGTCTGTCTCTCAGTATGTCTCTCAGTCTGTCTCTCTGTCTGTCTCTCAGTCTGACTCGCAGTCTGTCCTCTATGTCTGTCTGTCTCTCTGTCTGTCTCTCAGTATGTCTGTCTCTCAGTCTGTCTCTCAGTCTGTCTCCCAGTCTGTATCTCAGTCTGTCTCTCAGTCTGTCTCTCAGTCTGTCTCCCAGTCTGTCTCTCAGTCTGTCTCTCAGTCTGTCTCTCTGTCTGTCTGTCCAGTCTGTCTCTCTGTCTGTCTCTCTGTCTGTCTCCCAGTCTGTCTCTCAGTATGTCTCTCAGTCTGTCTCTCTGTCTGTCTGTCCAGTCTGTCTCTCTGTCTGTCTCTCTGTCTGTCTGTCTGTCAATCTGTCTCTCAGTCTGTCTGTCTTTCTGTCTGTATCTCAGTTTGTCTGTCTCTTTGTCTGTCTCTCAGTCTGTCTGTCTCTCAGTATGTCTCTCAGTCTGTCTCCTAGTCTGTCTCTCAGTCTGTCTCTCAGTCTGTCTCTCAGTCTGTCTGTCTATCAGTCTGTCTGTCTCTCAGTATGTCTCTCAGTCTGTCTCTCTGTCTGTCTCTCAGTCTGACTCGCAGTCTGTCCTCTATGTCTGTCTGTCTCTCTGTCTGTCTCTCAGTATGTCTGTCTCTCAGTCTGTCTCTCAGTCTGTCTCCCAGTCTGTATCTCAGTCTGTCTCTCAGTCTGTCTCTCAGTCTGTCTCCCAGTCTGTCTCTCAGTCTGTCTCTCAGTCTGTCTCTCTGTCTGTCTGTCCAGTCTGTCTCTCTGTCTGTCTCTCTGTCTGTCTCCCAGTCTGTCTCTCAGTATGTCTCTCAGTCTGTCTCTCTGTCTGTCTGTCCAGTCTGTCTCTCTGTCTGTCTCTCTGTCTGTCTCTCAGTCTGTCTCTCAGTATGTATGTATCTCTGTCTGTCTCTCAGTCTGTATGTCTCTCAGTCTGTATGTCTGTCTGTCTGTCAGTCTGTCTCTCAGTCTGTCTGTCTATCAGTCTGTCTGTCTCTCAGTATGTCTCTCAGTCTGTCTCTCTGTCTGTCTCTCAGTCTGTCTCGCAGTCTGTCCTCTATGTCTGTCTGTCTCTCTGTCTGTCTCTCAGTCTGTCTCTCAGTCTGTCTCCCAGTCTGTATCTCAGTCTGTCTCTCAGTCTGTCTCTCAGTCTGTCTGTCTGTCTGTCTGTCTGTCTGTCTGTCTCTCAGTCTGTATGTCTCTCAGTCTGTCTCTCAGTCTGTCTCTCAGTCTCTCTTAGTCTGTCTCTCAGTCTGTCTCTCAGTCTGTCTCTCAGTCTGTCTCTCAGTCTGTCTCTCTGTCTGTCTGTCCAGTCTGTCTCTCTGTCTGTCTCTCTGTCTGTCTCCCAGTCTGTCTCTCAGTATGTCTCTCAGTCTGTCTCTCTGTCTGTCTGTCCAGTCTGTCTCTCTGTCTGTCTCTCTGTCTGTCTCTCAGCCTGTCTCTCAGTATGTATGTATCTCTGTCTGTCTCTCAGTCTGTATGTCTCTCAGTCTGTATGTCTGTATGTCTGTCAGTCTGTCTCTCAGTCTGTCTGTCTATCAGTCTGTCTGTCTCTCAGTATGTCTCTCAGTCTGTCTCTCTGTCTGTCTCTCAGTCTGTCTCGCAGTATGTCCTCTATGTCTGTCTGTCTCTCTGTCTGTCTCTCAGTCTGTCTCTCAGTCTGTCTCCCAGTCTGTATCTCAGTCTGTCTCTCAGTCTGTCTCTCAGTCTGTCTGTCTGTCTGTCTGTCTGTCTGTCTGTCTGTCTGTCTGTCTGTCTGTCTGTCTGTCTGTCTGTCTGTCTGTCTCTCAGTCTGTCTATCAGTCTGTATGTCTCCCTGTCTGTCTCTCAGTCTGTCTGTCTGTCAATCTGTCTCTCAGTCTGTCTGTCTTTCTGTCTGTATCTCAGTTTGTCTGTCTCTTTGTCTGTCTCTCAGTCTGTCTGTCTCTCAGTATGTCTCTCAGTCTGTCTCCTAGTCTGTCTCTCAGTCTGTCTCTCAGTCTGTCTCTCTGTCTGTCTGTCCAGTCTGTCTATCTGTCTGTCTGTCCAGTCTGTCTCTCTGTCTGTCTCTCTGTCTGTCTGTCTCTCAGTCTGTCTGTATGTCAGTCTGTCTCTCAGTCTGTCTCTCAGTCTGTCTCTCTGTCTGTCTCTCTGTCTGTCTCCCAGTCTGTCTCTCAGTATGTCTCTCAGTCTGTCTCTCTGTCTGTCTGTCCAGTCTGTCTCTCTGTCTGTCTCTCTGTCTGTCTCTCAGTCTGTCTCTCAGTATGTATGTATCTCTGTCTGTCTCTCAGTCTGTATGTCTCTCAGTCTGTATGTCTGTCTGTCTGTCAGTCTGTCTCTCAGTCTGTCTGTCTATCAGTCTGTCTGTCTCTCAGTATGTCTCTCAGTCTGTCTCTCTGTCTGTCTCTCAGTCTGTCTCGCAGTCTGTCCTCTATGTCTGTCTGTCTCTCTGTCTGTCTCTCAGTCTGTCTCTCAGTCTGTCTCCCAGTCTGTATCTCAGTCTGTCTCTCAGTCTGTCTCTCAGTCTGTCTGTCTGTCTGTCTGTCTGTCTGTCTGTCTCTCAGTCTGTATGTCTCTCAGTCTGTCTCTCAGTCTGTCTCTCAGTCTCTCTTAGTCTGTCTCTCAGTCTGTCTCTCAGTCTGTCTCTCAGTCTGTCTCTCAGTCTGTCTCTCTGTCTGTCTGTCCAGTCTGTCTCTCTGTCTGTCTCTCTGTCTGTCTCCCAGTCTGTCTCTCAGTATGTCTCTCAGTCTGTCTCTCTGTCTGTCTGTCCAGTCTGTCTCTCTGTCTGTCTCTCTGTCTGTCTCTCAGTCTGTCTCTCAGTATGTATGTATCTCTGTCTGTCTCTCAGTCTGTATGTCTCTCAGTCTGTATGTCTGTATGTCTGTCAGTCTGTCTCTCAGTCTGTCTGTCTATCAGTCTGTCTGTCTCTCAGTATGTCTCTCAGTCTGTCTCTCTGTCTGTCTCTCAGTCTGTCTCGCAGTATGTCCTCTATGTCTGTCTGTCTCTCTGTCTGTCTCTCAGTCTGTCTCTCAGTCTGTCTCCCAGTCTGTATCTCAGTCTGTCTCTCAGTCTGTCTCTCAGTCTGTCTGTCTGTCTGTCTGTCTGTCTGTCTGTCTGTCTCTCAGTCTGTCTATCAGTCTGTATGTCTCCCTGTCTGTCTCTCAGTCTGTCTGTCTGTCAATCTGTCTCTCAGTCTGTCTGTCTTTCTGTCTGTATCTCAGTTTGTCTGTCTCTTTGTCTGTCTCTCAGTCTGTCTGTCTCTCAGTATGTCTCTCAGTCTGTCTCCTAGTCTGTCTCTCAGTCTGTCTCTCAGTCTGTCTCTCTGTCTGTCTGTCCAGTCTGTCTATCTGTCTGTCTGTCCAGTCTGTCTCTCTGTCTGTCTCTCTGTCTGTCTGTCTCTCAGTCTGTCTGTATGTCAGTCTGTCTCTCAGTCTGTCTCTCAGTCTGTCTCTCTGTCTGTCTCTCAGTCTGTCTGTCTGTCAATCTGTCTCTCAGTCTGTCTGTCTTTCTGTCTGTATCTCAGTTTGTCTGTCTCTTTGTCTGTCTCTCAGTCTGTCTGTCTCTCAGTATGTCTCTCAGTCTGTATCCTAGTCTGTCTCTCAGTCTGTCTCTCTGTCTGTCTCTCAGTATGTATGTCTCTCTGTCTGTCTATCAGTCTGTATGTCTCTCAGTCTGTATGTCTGTCTGTCTGTCAGTCTGTCTCTCAGTCTGTCTGTCTATCAGTCTGTCTGTCTCTCAGTATGTCTCTCAGTCTGTCTCTCTGTCTGTCTCTCAGTCTGTCTCGCAGTCTGTCCTCTATGTCTGTCTGTCTCTCTGTCTGTCTCTCAGTATGTCTGTCTCTCAGTCTGTCTCTCAGTCTGTCTCCCAGTCTGTATCTCAGTCTGTCTCTCAGTCTGTCTCTCAGTCTGTATGTCTCTCTGTCTGTCTCTCAGTCTGTCTATCAGTCTGTATGTATCTCTGTCTGTCTCTCAGTCTGTCTGTCTGTCAAACTGTCTCTCAGTCTGTCTGTCTTTCTGTCTGTATCTCAGTTTGTCTGTCTCTTTGTCTGTCTCTCAGTCTGTCTGTCTCTCAGTATGTCTCTCAGTCTGTCTCCTAGTCTGTCTCTCAGTCTGTCTCTCAGTCTGTCTCTCTGTCTCTCAGTATGTCTGTCTGTCTGTCAGTCTGTCTCTCAGTCTGTCTCTCAGTCTGCCCTATCTGTCTGTCCCTTTGTCTGTCTCTCAGTATGTCTGTCTCTCAGTCTGTCTCTCAGTATGTCTCTCAGTCTGTCTCTCAGTCTGTCTGTCAGTCTGTCTCTCAGTCTGTCTCTCAGTCTGCCCTATCTGTCTGTCTGTCCCTCTGTCTGTCTCTCAGTATGTCTGTCTCTCAGTCTGTCTCTCAGTATGTATGTCTCTCTGTCTGTCTCTCAGTCTGTATGTCTCTCAGTCTGTATGTCTGTCTGTCTGTCAGTCTGTCTCTCAGTCTGTCTGTCTATCAGTCTGTCTGTCTCTCAGTATGTCTCTCAGTCTGTCTCTCTGTCTGTCTCTCAGTCTGTCTCGCAGTATGTCCTCTATGTCTGTCTGTCTCTCTGTCTGTCTCTCAGTATGTCTGTCTCTCAGTCTGTCTCTCAGTCTGTCTCCCAGTCTGTATCTCAGTCTGTCTCTCAGTCTGTCTCTCAGTCTGTCTGTCTGTCTGTCTGTCTGTATGTCTCTCAGTCTGTCTATCAGTCTGTATGTATCTCTGTCTGTCTATCAGTCTGTCTGTCTCTCAGTATGTCTCTCAGTCTGTCTCTCTGTCTGTCTCTCTGTCTGCCTCGCAGTCTGTCCTCTATGTCTGTCTGTCTCTCTGTCTGTCTCTCAGTATGTCTGTCTCTCAGTCTGTCTCTCAGTCTGTCTCCCAGTCTGTATCTCAGTCTGTCTCTCAGTCTGTCTCTCAGTCTGTCTGTCTGTCTGTCTGTCTCTCAGTCTGTCTATCAGTCTGTATGTATCTCTGTCTGTCTCTCAGTCTGTCTGTCTGTCAATCTGTCTCTCAGTCTGTCTGTCTTTCTGTCTGTATCTCAGTTTGTCTGTCTCTTTGTTTGTCTCTCAGTCTGTCTGTCTCTCAGTATGTCTCTCAGTCTGTCTCCTAGTCTGTCTCTCAGTCTGTCTCTCAGTCTGTCTCTCAGTCTGTCTGTCTATCAGTCTGTCTGTCTCTCAGTATGTCTCTCAGTCTGTCTCTCTGTCTGTCTCTCAGTCTGACTCGCAGTCTGTCCTCTATGTCTGTCTGTCTGTCTGTCTGTCTGTCTCTCAGTATGTCTGTCTCTCAGTCTGTCTCTCAGTCTGTCTCCCAGTCTGTATCTCAGTCTGTCTCTCAGTCTGTCTCTCAGTCTGTCTCCCAGTCTGTCTCTCAGTCTTTCTCTCAGTCTGTCTCTCTGTCTGTCTGTCCAGTCTGTCTCTCTGTCTGTCTCTCTGTCTGTCTGTCTGTCAATCTGTCTCTCAGTCTGTCTGTCTTTCTGTCTGTATCTCAGTTTGTCTGTCTCTTTGTCTGTCTCTCAGTCTGTCTGTCTCTCAGTATGTCTCTCAGTCTGTCTCCTAGTCTGTCTCTCAGTCTGTCTCTCAGTCTGTCTCTCAGTCTGTCTGTCTATCAGTCTGTCTGTCTCTCAGTATGTCTCTCAGTCTGTCTCTCTGTCTGTCTCTCAGTCTGACTCGCAGTCTGTCCTCTATGTCTGTCTGTCTCTCTGTCTGTCTCTCAGTATGTCTGTCTCTCAGTCTGTCTCTCAGTCTGTCTCCCAGTCTGTATCTCAGTCTGTCTCTCAGTCTGTCTCTCAGTCTGTCTCCCAGTCTGTCTCTCAGTCTGTCTCTCAGTCTGTCTCTCTGTCTGTCTGTCCAGTCTGTCTCTCTGTCTGTCTCTCTGTCTGTCTCCCAGTCTGTCTCTCAGTATGTCTCTCAGTCTGTCTCTCTGTCTGTCTGTCCAGTCTGTCTCTCTGTCTGTCTCTCTGTCTGTCTGTCTGTCAATCTGTCTCTCAGTCTGTCTGTCTTTCTGTCTGTATCTCAGTTTGTCTGTCTCTTTGTCTGTCTCTCAGTCTGTCTGTCTCTCAGTATGTCTCTCAGTCTGTCTCCTAGTCTGTCTCTCAGTCTGTCTCTCAGTCTGTCTCTCAGTCTGTCTGTCTATCAGTCTGTCTGTCTCTCAGTATGTCTCTCAGTCTGTCTCTCTGTCTGTCTCTCAGTCTGACTCGCAGTCTGTCCTCTATGTCTGTCTGTCTCTCTGTCTGTCTCTCAGTATGTCTGTCTCTCAGTCTGTCTCTCAGTCTGTCTCCCAGTCTGTATCTCAGTCTGTCTCTCAGTCTGTCTCTCAGTCTGTCTCCCAGTCTGTCTCTCAGTCTGTCTCTCAGTCTGTCTCTCTGTCTGTCCAGTCTGTCTCTCTGTCTGTCTCTCTGTCTGTCTCCCAGTCTGTCTCTCAGTATGTCTCTCAGTCTGTCTCTCTGTCTGTCTGTCCAGTCTGTCTCTCTGTCTGTCTCTCTGTCTGTCTCTCAGTCTGTCTCTCAGTATGTATGTATCTCTGTCTGTCTCTCAGTCTGTATGTCTCTCAGTCTGTATGTCTGTCTGTCTGTCAGTCTGTCTCTCAGTCTGTCTGTCTATCAGTCTGTCTGTCTCTCAGTATGTCTCTCAGTCTGTCTCTCTGTCTGTCTCTCAGTCTGTCTCGCAGTCTGTCCTCTATGTCTGTCTGTCTCTCTGTCTGTCTCTCAGTCTGTCTCTCAGTCTGTCTCCCAGTCTGTATCTCAGTCTGTCTCTCAGTCTGTCTCTCAGTCTGTCTGTCTGTCTGTCTGTCTGTCTGTCTGTCTCTCAGTCTGTATGTCTCTCAGTCTGTCTCTCAGTCTGTCTCTCAGTCTCTCTTAGTCTGTCTCTCAGTCTGTCTCTCAGTCTGTCTCTCAGTCTGTCTCTCAGTCTGTCTCTCTGTCTGTCTGTCCAGTCTGTCTCTCTGTCTGTCTCTCTGTCTGTCTCCCAGTCTGTCTCTCAGTATGTCTCTCAGTCTGTCTCTCTGTCTGTCTGTCCAGTCTGTCTCTCTGTCTGTCTCTCTGTCTGTCTCTCTGTCTGTCTCTCAGTCTGTCTCTCAGTATGTATGTATCTCTGTCTGTCTCTCAGTCTGTATGTCTCTCAGTCTGTATGTCTGTCTGTCTGTCAGTCTGTCTCTCAGTCTGTCTGTCTATCAGTCTGTCTGTCTCTCAGTATGTCTCTCAGTCTGTCTCTCTGTCTGTCTCTCAGTCTGTCTCGCAGTCTGTCCTCTATGTCTGTCTGTCTCTCTGTCTGTCTCTCAGTCTGTCTCTCAGTCTGTCTCCCAGTCTGTATCTCAGTCTGTCTCTCAGTCTGTCTCTCAGTCTGTCTGTCTGTCTGTCTGTCTGTCTGTCTCTCAGTCTGTATGTCTCTCAGTCTGTCTCTCAGTCTGTCTCTCAGTCTCTCTTAGTCTGTCTCTCAGTCTGTCTCTCAGTCTGTCTCTCAGTCTGTCTCTCAGTCTGTCTCTCTGTCTGTCTGTCCAGTCTGTCTCTCTGTCTGTCTCTCTGTCTGTCTCCCAGTCTGTCTCTCAGTATGTCTCTCAGTCTGTCTCTCTGTCTGTCTGTCCAGTCTGTCTCTCTGTCTGTCTCTCTGTCTGTCTCTCAGTCTGTCTCTCAGTATGTATGTATCTCTGTCTGTCTCTCAGTCTGTATGTCTCTCAGTCTGTATGTCTGTATGTCTGTCAGTCTGTCTCTCAGTCTGTCTGTCTATCAGTCTGTCTGTCTCTCAGTATGTCTCTCAGTCTGTCTCTCTGTCTGTCTCTCAGTCTGTCTCGCAGTATGTCCTCTATGTCTGTCTGTCTCTCTGTCTGTCTCTCAGTCTGTCTCTCAGTCTGTCTCCCAGTCTGTATCTCAGTCTGTCTCTCAGTCTGTCTCTCAGTCTGTCTGTCTGTCTGTCTGTCTGTCTGTCTGTCTGTCTGTCTGTCTGTCTGTCTGTCTGTCTGTCTGTCTGTCTGTCTGTCTCTCAGTCTGTCTATCAGTCTGTATGTCTCCCTGTCTGTCTCTCAGTCTGTCTGTCTGTCAATCTGTCTCTCAGTCTGTCTGTCTTTCTGTCTGTATCTCAGTTTGTCTGTCTCTTTGTCTGTCTCTCAGTCTGTCTGTCTCTCAGTATGTCTCTCAGTCTGTCTCCTAGTCTGTCTCTCAGTCTGTCTCTCAGTCTGTCTCTCTGTCTGTCTGTCCAGTCTGTCTATCTGTCTGTCTGTCCAGTCTGTCTCTCTGTCTGTCTCTCTGTCTGTCTGTCTCTCAGTCTGTCTGTATGTCAGTCTGTCTCTCAGTCTGTCTCTCAGTCTGTCTCTCTGTCTGTCTCTCAGTCTGTCTGTCTGTCAATCTGTCTCTCAGTCTGTCTGTCTTTCTGTCTGTATCTCAGTTTGTCTGTCTCTTTGTCTGTCTCTCAGTCTGTCTGTCTCTCAGTATGTCTCTCAGTCTGTATCCTAGTCTGTCTCTCAGTCTGTCTCTCTGTCTGTCTCTCAGTATGTATGTCTCTCTGTCTGTCTATCAGTCTGTATGTCTCTCAGTCTGTATGTCTGTCTGTCTGTCAGTCTGTCTCTCAGTCTGTCTGTCTATCAGTCTGTCTGTCTCTCAGTATGTCTCTCAGTCTGTCTCTCTGTCTGTCTCTCAGTCTGTCTCGCAGTCTGTCCTCTATGTCTGTCTGTCTCTCTGTCTGTCTCTCAGTATGTCTGTCTCTCAGTCTGTCTCTCAGTCTGTCTCCCAGTCTGTATCTCAGTCTGTCTCTCAGTCTGTCTCTCAGTCTGTATGTCTCTCTGTCTGTCTCTCAGTCTGTCTATCAGTCTGTATGTATCTCTGTCTGTCTCTCAGTCTGTCTGTCTGTCAAACTGTCTCTCAGTCTGTCTGTCTTTCTGTCTGTATCTCAGTTTGTCTGTCTCTTTGTCTGTCTCTCAGTCTGTCTGTCTCTCAGTATGTCTCTCAGTCTGTCTCCTAGTCTGTCTCTCAGTCTGTCTCTCAGTCTGTCTCTCTGTCTCTCAGTATGTCTGTCTGTCTGTCAGTCTGTCTCTCAGTCTGTCTCTCAGTCTGCCCTATCTGTCTGTCCCTTTGTCTGTCTCTCAGTATGTCTGTCTCTCAGTCTGTCTCTCAGTATGTCTCTCAGTCTGTCTCTCAGTCTGTCTGTCAGTCTGTCTCTCAGTCTGTCTCTCAGTCTGCCCTATCTGTCTGTCTGTCCCTCTGTCTGTCTCTCAGTATGTCTGTCTCTCAGTCTGTCTCTCAGTATGTATGTCTCTCTGTCTGTCTCTCAGTCTGTATGTCTCTCAGTCTGTATGTCTGTCTGTCTGTCAGTCTGTCTCTCAGTCTGTCTGTCTATCAGTCTGTCTGTCTCTCAGTATGTCTCTCAGTCTGTCTCTCTGTCTGTCTCTCAGTCTGTCTCGCAGTATGTCCTCTATGTCTGTCTGTCTCTCTGTCTGTCTCTCAGTATGTCTGTCTCTCAGTCTGTCTCTCAGTCTGTCTCCCAGTCTGTATCTCAGTCTGTCTCTCAGTCTGTCTCTCAGTCTGTCTGTCTGTCTGTCTGTCTGTCTGTATGTCTCTCAGTCTGTCTATCAGTCTGTATGTATCTCTGTCTGTCTATCAGTCTGTCTGTCTCTCAGTATGTCTCTCAGTCTGTCTCTCTGTCTGTCTCTCTGTCTGCCTCGCAGTCTGTCCTCTATGTCTGTCTGTCTCTCTGTCTGTCTCTCAGTATGTCTGTCTCTCAGTCTGTCTCTCAGTCTGTCTCCCAGTCTGTATCTCAGTCTGTCTCTCAGTCTGTCTCTCAGTCTGTCTGTCTGTCTGTCTGTCTGTCTCTCAGTCTGTCTATCAGTCTGTATGTATCTCTGTCTGTCTCTCAGTCTGTCTGTCTGTCAATCTGTCTCTCAGTCTGTCTGTCTTTCTGTCTGTATCTCAGTTTGTCTGTCTCTTTGTTTGTCTCTCAGTCTGTCTGTCTCTCAGTATGTCTCTCAGTCTGTCTCCTAGTCTGTCTCTCAGTCTGTCTCTCAGTCTGTCTCTCAGTCTGTCTGTCTATCAGTCTGTCTGTCTCTCAGTATGTCTCTCAGTCTGTCTCTCTGTCTGTCTCTCAGTCTGACTCGCAGTCTGTCCTCTATGTCTGTCTGTCTGTCTGTCTGTCTGTCTCTCAGTATGTCTGTCTCTCAGTCTGTCTCTCAGTCTGTCTCCCAGTCTGTATCTCAGTCTGTCTCTCAGTCTGTCTCTCAGTCTGTCTCCCAGTCTGTCTCTCAGTCTTTCTCTCAGTCTGTCTCTCTGTCTGTCTGTCCAGTCTGTCTCTCTGTCTGTCTCTCTGTCTGTCTGTCTGTCAATCTGTCTCTCAGTCTGTCTGTCTTTCTGTCTGTATCTCAGTTTGTCTGTCTCTTTGTCTGTCTCTCAGTCTGTCTGTCTCTCAGTATGTCTCTCAGTCTGTCTCCTAGTCTGTCTCTCAGTCTGTCTCTCAGTCTGTCTCTCAGTCTGTCTGTCTATCAGTCTGTCTGTCTCTCAGTATGTCTCTCAGTCTGTCTCTCTGTCTGTCTCTCAGTCTGACTCGCAGTCTGTCCTCTATGTCTGTCTGTCTCTCTGTCTGTCTCTCAGTATGTCTGTCTCTCAGTCTGTCTCTCAGTCTGTCTCCCAGTCTGTATCTCAGTCTGTCTCTCAGTCTGTCTCTCAGTCTGTCTCCCAGTCTGTCTCTCAGTCTGTCTCTCAGTCTGTCTCTCTGTCTGTCTGTCCAGTCTGTCTCTCTGTCTGTCTCTCTGTCTGTCTCCCAGTCTGTCTCTCAGTATGTCTCTCAGTCTGTCTCTCTGTCTGTCTGTCCAGTCTGTCTCTCTGTCTGTCTCTCTGTCTGTCTGTCTGTCAATCTGTCTCTCAGTCTGTCTGTCTTTCTGTCTGTATCTCAGTTTGTCTGTCTCTTTGTCTGTCTCTCAGTCTGTCTGTCTCTCAGTATGTCTCTCAGTCTGTCTCCTAGTCTGTCTCTCAGTCTGTCTCTCAGTCTGTCTCTCAGTCTGTCTGTCTATCAGTCTGTCTGTCTCTCAGTATGTCTCTCAGTCTGTCTCTCTGTCTGTCTCTCAGTCTGACTCGCAGTCTGTCCTCTATGTCTGTCTGTCTCTCTGTCTGTCTCTCAGTATGTCTGTCTCTCAGTCTGTCTCTCAGTCTGTCTCCCAGTCTGTATCTCAGTCTGTCTCTCAGTCTGTCTCTCAGTCTGTCTCCCAGTCTGTCTCTCAGTCTGTCTCTCAGTCTGTCTCTCTGTCTGTCCAGTCTGTCTCTCTGTCTGTCTCTCTGTCTGTCTCCCAGTCTGTCTCTCAGTATGTCTCTCAGTCTGTCTCTCTGTCTGTCTGTCCAGTCTGTCTCTCTGTCTGTCTCTCTGTCTGTCTCTCAGTCTGTCTCTCAGTATGTATGTATCTCTGTCTGTCTCTCAGTCTGTATGTCTCTCAGTCTGTATGTCTGTCTGTCTGTCAGTCTGTCTCTCAGTCTGTCTGTCTATCAGTCTGTCTGTCTCTCAGTATGTCTCTCAGTCTGTCTCTCTGTCTGTCTCTCAGTCTGTCTCGCAGTCTGTCCTCTATGTCTGTCTGTCTCTCTGTCTGTCTCTCAGTCTGTCTCTCAGTCTGTCTCCCAGTCTGTATCTCAGTCTGTCTCTCAGTCTGTCTCTCAGTCTGTCTGTCTGTCTGTCTGTCTGTCTGTCTCTCAGTCTGTATGTCTCTCAGTCTGTCTCTCAGTCTGTCTCTCAGTCTCTCTTAGTCTGTCTCTCAGTCTGTCTCTCAGTCTGTCTCTCAGTCTGTCTCTCAGTCTGTCTCTCTGTCTGTCTGTCCAGTCTGTCTCTCTGTCTGTCTCTCTGTCTGTCTCCCAGTCTGTCTCTCAGTATGTCTCTCAGTCTGTCTCTCTGTCTGTCTGTCCAGTCTGTCTCTCTGTCTGTCTCTCTGTCTGTCTCTCAGTCTGTCTCTCAGTATGTATGTATCTCTGTCTGTCTCTCAGTCTGTATGTCTCTCAGTCTGTATGTCTGTATGTCTGTCAGTCTGTCTCTCAGTCTGTCTGTCTATCAGTCTGTCTGTCTCTCAGTATGTCTCTCAGTCTGTCTCTCTGTCTGTCTCTCAGTCTGTCTCGCAGTATGTCCTCTATGTCTGTCTGTCTCTCTGTCTGTCTCTCAGTCTGTCTCTCAGTCTGTCTCCCAGTCTGTATCTCAGTCTGTCTCTCAGTCTGTCTCTCAGTCTGTCTGTCTGTCTGTCTGTCTGTCTGTCTGTCTGTCTGTCTGTCTGTCTGTCTGTCTGTCTGTCTGTCTGTCTGTCTGTCTGTCTGTCTGTCTGTCTCTCAGTATGTCTATCAGTCTGTATGTCTCCCTGTCTGTCTCTCAGTCTGTCTGTCTGTCAATCTGTCTCTCAGTCTGTCTGTCTTTCTGTCTGTATCTCAGTTTGTCTGTCTCTTTGTCTGTCTCTCAGTCTGTCTGTCTCTCAGTATGTCTCTCAGTCTGTCTCCTAGTCTGTCTCTCAGTCTGTCTCTCAGTCTGTCTCTCTGTCTGTCTGTCCAGTCTGTCTATCTGTCTGTCTGTCCAGTCTGTCTCTCTGTCTGTCTCTCTGTCTGTCTGTCTCTCAGTCTGTCTGTATGTCAGTCTGTCTCTCAGTCTGTCTCTCAGTCTGTCTCTCTGTCTGTCTCTCAGTCTGTCTGTCTGTCAATCTGTCTCTCAGTCTGTCTGTCTTTCTGTCTGTATCTCAGTTTGTCTGTCTCTTTGTCTGTCTCTCAGTCTGTCTGTCTCTCAGTATGTCTCTCAGTCTGTATCCTAGTCTGTCTCTCAGTCTGTCTCTCTGTCTGTCTGTCCAGTCTGTCTCTCTGTCTGTCTGTCCAGTCTGTCTCTCTGTCTGTCTCTCTGTCTGTCTGTCTCTCAGTCTGTCTGTCTCTCTGTCTGTCTCCCAGTCTGTCTCTCAGTCTGTCTCTCAGTCTGCCTCTCTGTCTGTCTGTCCAGTCTGTCTCTCTGTCTGTCTCTCTGTCTGTCTCTCAGTCTGTCTCTCAGTATGTATGTCTCTCTGTCTGTCTATCAGTCTGTATGTCTCTCAGTCTGTATGTCTGTCTGTCTGTCAGTCTGTCTCTCAGTCTGTCTGTCTATCAGTCTGTCTGTCTCTCAGTATGTCTCTCAGTCTGTCTCTCTGTCTGTCTCTCAGTCTGTCTCGCAGTCTGTCCTCTATGTCTGTCTGTCTCTCTGTCTGTCTCTCAGTATGTCTGTCTCTCAGTCTGTCTCTCAGTCTGTCTCCCAGTCTGTATCTCAGTCTGTCTCTCAGTCTGTCTCTCAGTCTGTATGTCTCTCTGTCTGTCTCTCAGTCTGTCTATCAGTCTGTATGTCTCTCTGTCTGTCTCTCAGTCTGTCTGTCTGTCAATCTGTCTCTCAGTCTGTCTGTCTTTCTGTCTGTATCTCAGTTTGTCTGTCTCTTTGTCTGTCTCTCAGTCTGTCTGTCTCTCAGTATGTCTCTCAGTCTGTCTCCTAGTCTGTCTCTCAGTCTGTCTCTCAGTCTGTCTCTCTGTCTCTCAGTATGTCTGTCTGTCTGTCAGTCTGTCTCTCAGTCTGTCTCTCAGTCTGCCCTCTCTGTCTGTCCCTTTGTCTGTCTCTCAGTATGTCTGTCTCTCAGTCTGTCTCTCAGTATGTCTCTCAGTCTGTCTCTCAGTTTGTCTGTCAGTCTGTCTCTCAGTCTGTCTCTCAGTCTGCCCTATCTGTCTGTCTGTCCCTCTGTCTGTCTCTCAGTATGTCTGTCTCTCAGTCTGTCTCTCAGTATGTCTCTCAGTCTGTCTCTCAGTCTGTCTCTCAGTCTGTCTCTCAGTCTGTCTCTCAGGCTGTCTCTCAGTCTCTCTCAGTCTGTCTCTCAGTATGTCTGTCTCTCAGTCTGTCTGTCTGTCTGTCAGTCTGTCTCTCAGTCTGTCTGTCTCTCTGTCTGTCTCTCAGTCTGTCTGTATATCTGTCTGTCTCTCAGTCTGTCTCTCAGTATGTCTCTCAGTCTGTCTCTCAGTCTGTCTCTCAGTCTGTCTCTCAGTCTGTCTCTCAGGCTGTCTCTCAGTCTCTCTCAGTATGTCTCTCAGTCTGTCTGTCTCTCAGTCTGTCTGTCTGTCTGTCAGTCTGTCTCTCAGTCTGTCTGTCTCTCTGTCTGTCTCTCAGTCTGTATCTCTGTCTGTCTGTCTCTCAGTCTGTCTGTATCTCAGTCTGTCTGTCAGTCTGTCTCTCTGTCTGTCTCTCATTCTGTCAGTCTGTCTCTCTGTCTGTCTCTCAGTCTGCCTGTCTCTCAGTCTGCCTGTCTCTCAGTCTGTCTGTCTCTCAGTCTGTCTCTCAGTCTGTATATCTGTCTGTCTCTCAGTCTGTCCTCTCTGTAATAATAATAATAATGGATTGGATTTATATAGCGCTCTTCGTGACACCCCAGAGACCCCAGAGCGCTTACAGAGTCCATTATCCGTTCATACACAGTCATACCGGTGGTGGTAAGCTACAATTGCAGCCAGAGCTGCCCTGAGGCAGACTCACGGAAGCGTGGCGAATAATCAACGCCTACGGCCCCTCCGACCACCACCAACATTCATTCACATGCATACACATTCATACGAGGCAAGTAGGTTAAGTGTCTTGCCCAAGGACACAACGGCAGTGGGATGGATATGGGCTTGAGCGGGATTCGAACCACCAACCCTTCGATCATTGGACGACCCGCTCTACCCCTGAGCCACGCCGCTGTCTGTCTGTCTATCTGTCTGTCTCTCAGTATGTCTGTATCTCAGTCTGTCTTTCAGTCTGTCTCTCAGTCTGTCTCCCAGTCTGTCTCTCAGTCTGTCTCTCAGTCTGTCTCTCTGTCTGTCTGTCCAGTCTGTCTCTCTGTCTGTCTCTCTGTCTGTCTCTCAGTCTGTCTCTCAGTATGTCTCTCAGTCTGTCTCTCAGTCTGTCTCTCAGTCTGTCTCTCAGGCTGTCTCTCAGTCTCTCTCAGTCTGTCTCTCAGTCTGTCTGTCTCTCAGTCTGTCTGTCTGTCAATCTGTCTCTCAGTCTGTCTGTCTTTCTGTCTGTATCTCAGTTTGTCTGTCTCTTTGTCTGTCTCTCAGTCTGTCTGTCTCTCAGTATGTCTCTCAGTCTGTCTCCTAGTCTGTCTCTCAGTCTGTCTCTCAGTCTGTCTCTCAGTCTGTCTGTCTATCAGTCTGTCTGTCTCTCAGTATGTCTCTCAGTCTGTCTCTCTGTCTGTCTCTCAGTCTGACTCGCAGTCTGTCCTCTATGTCTGTCTGTCTCTCTGTCTGTCTCTCAGTATGTCTGTCTCTCAGTCTGTCTCTCAGTCTGTCTCCCAGTCTGTATCTCAGTCTGTCTCTCAGTCTGTCTCTCAGTCTGTCTCCCAGTCTGTCTCTCAGTCTGTCTCTCAGTCTGTCTCTCTGTCTGTCTGTCCAGTCTGTCTCTCTGTCTGTCTCTCTGTCTGTCTCCCAGTCTGTCTCTCAGTATGTCTCTCAGTCTGTCTCTCTGTCTGTCTGTCCAGTCTGTCTCTCTGTCTGTCTCTCTGTCTGTCTCTCAGTCTGTCTCTCAGTATGTATGTATCTCTGTCTGTCTCTCAGTCTGTATGTCTCTCAGTCTGTATGTCTGTCTGTCTGTCAGTCTGTCTCTCAGTCTGTCTGTCTATCAGTCTGTCTGTCTCTCAGTATGTCTTTCAGTCTGTCTCTCTGTCTGTCTCTCAGTCTGTCTCGCAGTCTGTCCTCTATGTCTGTCTGTCTCTCTGTCTGTCTCTCAGTCTGTCTCTCAGTCTGTCTCCCAGTCTGTATCTCAGTCTGTCTCTCAGTCTGTCTCTCAGTCTGTCTGTCTGTCTGTCTGTCTGTCTGTCTCTCAGTCTGTATGTCTCTCAGTCTGTCTCTCAGTCTGTCTCTCAGTCTCTCTTAGTCTGTCTCTCAGTCTGTCTCTCAGTCTGTCTCTCAGTCTGTCTCTCAGTCTGTCTCTCTGTCTGTCTGTCCAGTCTGTCTCTCTGTCTGTCTCTCTGTCTGTCTCCCAGTCTGTCTCTCAGTATGTCTCTCAGTCTGTCTCTCTGTCTGTCTGTCCAGTCTGTCTCTCTGTCTGTCTCTCTGTCTGTCTCTCAGTCTGTCTCTCAGTATGTATGTATCTCTGTCTGTCTCTCAGTCTGTATGTCTCTCAGTCTGTATGTCTGTATGTCTGTCAGTCTGTCTCTCAGTCTGTCTGTCTATCAGTCTGTCTGTCTCTCAGTATGTCTCTCAGTCTGTCTCTCTGTCTGTCTCTCAGTCTGTCTCGCAGTCTGTCCTCTATGTCTGTCTGTCTCTCTGTCTGTCTCTCAGTCTGTCTCTCAGTCTGTCTCCCAGTCTGTATCTCAGTCTGTCTCTCAGTCTGTCTTTCAGTCTGTCTGTCTGTCTGTCTGTCTGTCTGTCTGTCTGTCTGTCTGTCTGTCTGTCTGTCTGTCTGTCTGTCTGTCTGTCTCTCAGTCTGTCTATCAGTCTGTATGTCTCCCTGTCTGTCTCTCAGTCTGTCTGTCTGTCAATCTGTCTCTCAGTCTGTCTGTCTTTCTGTCTGTATCTCAGTTTGTCTGTCTCTTTGTCTGTCTCTCAGTCTGTCTGTCTCTCAGTATGTCTCTCAGTCTGTCTCCTAGTCTGTCTCTCAGTCTGTCTCTCAGTCTGTCTCTCTGTCTGTCTGTCCAGTCTGTCTATCTGTCTGTCTGTCCAGTCTGTCTCTCTGTCTGTCTCTCTGTCTGTCTGTCTCTCAGTCTGTCTGTATGTCAGTCTGTCTCTCAGTCTGTCTCTCAGTCTGTCTCTCTGTCTGTCTCTCAGTCTGTCTGTCTGTCAATCTGTCTCTCAGTCTGTCTGTCTTTCTGTCTGTATCTCAGTTTGTCTGTCTCTTTGTCTGTCTCTCAGTCTGTCTGTCTCTCAGTATGTCTCTCAGTCTGTATCCTAGTCTGTCTCTCAGTCTGTCTCTCAGTCTGTCTCTCTGTCTGTCTGTCCAGTCTGTCTCTCTGTCTGTCTGTCCAGTCTGTCTCTCTGTCTGTCTCTCTGTCTGTCTGTCTCTCAGTCTGTCTGTCTATCTGTCTGTCTCCCAGTCTGTCTCTCAGTCTGTCTCTCAGTCTGCCTCTCTGTCTGTCTGTCCAGTCTGTCTCTCTGTCTGTCTCTCTGTCTGTCTCTCAGTCTGTCTCTCAGTATGTATGTCTCTCTGTCTGTCTATCAGTCTGTATGTCTCTCAGTCTGTATGTCTGTCTGTCTGTCAGTCTGTCTCTCAGTCTGTCTGTCTATCAGTCTGTCTGTCTCTCAGTATGTCTCTCAGTCTGTCTCTCTGTCTGTCTCTCAGTCTGTCTCGCAGTCTGTCCTCTATGTCTGTCTGTCTCTCTGTCTGTCTCTCAGTATGTCTGTCTCTCAGTCTGTCTCTCAGTCTGTCTCCCAGTCTGTATCTCAGTCTGTCTCTCAGTCTGTCTCTCAGTCTGTATGTCTCTCTGTCTGTCTCTCAGTCTGTCTATCAGTCTGTATGTATCTCTGTCTGTCTCTCAGTCTGTCTGTCTGTCAAACTGTCTCTCAGTCTGTCTGTCTTTCTGTCTGTATCTCAGTTTGTCTGTCTCTTTGTCTGTCTCTCAGTCTGTCTGTCTCTCAGTATGTCTCTCAGTCTGTCTCCTAGTCTGTCTCTCAGTCTGTCTCTCAGTCTGTCTCTCTGTCTCTCAGTATGTCTGTCTGTCTGTCAGTCTGTCTCTCAGTCTGTCTCTCAGTCTGCCCTCTCTGTCTGTCCCTTTGTCTGTCTCTCAGTATGTCTGTCTCTCAGTCTGTCTCTCAGTATGTCTCTCAGTCTGTCTCTCAGTCTGTCTGTCAGTCTGTCTCTCAGTCTGTCTCTCAGTCTGCCCTATCTGTCTGTCTGTCCCTCTGTCTGTCTCTCAGTATGTCTGTCTCTCAGTCTGTCTCTCAGTATGTATGTCTCTCTGTCTGTCTCTCAGTCTGTATGTCTCTCAGTCTGTATGTCTGTCTGTCTGTCAGTCTGTCTCTCAGTCTGTCTGTCTATCAGTCTGTCTGTCTCTCAGTATGTCTCTCAGTCTGTCTCGCAGTCTGTCCTCTATGTCTGTCTGTCTCTCTGTCTGTCTCTCAGTATGTCTGTCTCTCAGTCTGTCTCTCAGTCTGTCTCCCAGTCTGTATCTCAGTCTGTCTCTCAGTCTGTCTCTCAGTCTGTCTGTCTGTCTGTCTGTCTGTCTCTCAGTCTGTCTATCAGTCTGTATGTATCTCTGTCTGTCTATCAGTCTGTCTGTCTCTCAGTATGTCTCTCAGTCTGTCTCTCTGTCTGTCTCTCTGTCTGTCTCGCAGTCTGTCCTCTATGTCTGTCTGTCTCTCTGTCTGTCTCTCAGTATGTCTGTCTCTCAGTCTGTCTCTCAGTCTGTCTCCCAGTCTGTATCTCAGTCTGTCTCTCAGTCTGTCTCTCAGTCTGTCTGTCTGTCTGTCTGTCTGTCTCTCAGTCTGTCTATCAGTCTGTATGTATCTCTGTCTGTCTCTCAGTCTGTCTGTCTGTCAATCTGTCTCTCAGTCTGTCTGTCTTTCTGTCTGTATCTCAGTTTGTCTGTCTCTTTGTCTGTCTCTCAGTCTGTCTGTCTCTCAGTATGTCTCTCAGTCTGTCTCCTAGTCTGTCTCTCAGTCTGTCTCTCAGTCTGTCTCTCAGTCTGTCTGTCTATCAGTCTGTCTGTCTCTCAGTATGTCTCTCAGTCTGTCTCTCTGTCTGTCTCTCAGTCTGACTCGCAGTCTGTCCTCTATGTCTGTCTGTCTGTCTGTCTGTCTGTCTCTCAGTATGTCTGTCTCTCAGTCTGTCTCTCAGTCTGTCTCCCAGTCTGTATCTCAGTCTGTCTCTCAGTCTGTCTCTCAGTCTGTCTCCCAGTCTGTCTCTCAGTCTTTCTCTCAGTCTGTCTCTCTGTCTGTCTGTCCAGTCTGTCTCTCTGTCTGTCTCTCTGTCTGTCTGTCTGTCTGTCAATCTGTCTCTCAGTCTGTCTGTCTTTCTGTCTGTATCTCAGTTTGTCTGTCTCTTTGTCTGTCTCTCAGTCTGTCTGTCTCTCAGTATGTCTCTCAGTCTGTATCCTAGTCTGTCTCTCAGTCTGTCTCTCTGTCTGTCTGTCCAGTCTGTCTCTCTGTCTGTCTGTCCAGTCTGTCTCTCTGTCTGTCTCTCTGTCTGTCTGTCTCTCAGTCTGTCTGTCTCTCTGTCTGTCTCCCAGTCTGTCTCTCAGTCTGTCTCTCAGTCTGCCTCTCTGTCTGTCTGTCCAGTCTGTCTCTCTGTCTGTCTCTCTGTCTGTCTCTCAGTCTGTCTCTCAGTATGTATGTCTCTCTGTCTGTCTATCAGTCTGTATGTCTCTCAGTCTGTATGTCTGTCTGTCTGTCAGTTTGTCTCTCAGTCTGTCTGTCTATCAGTCTGTCTGTCTCTCAGTATGTCTCTCAGTCTGTCTCTCTGTCTGTCTCTCAGTCTGTCTCGCAGTCTGTCCTCTATGTCTGTCTGTCTCTCTGTCTGTCTCTCAGTATGTCTGTCTCTCAGTCTGTCTCTCAGTCTGTCTCCCAGTCTGTATCTCAGTCTGTCTCTCAGTCTGTCTCTCAGTCTGTATGTCTCTCTGTCTGTCTCTCAGTCTGTCTATCAGTCTGTATGTCTCTCTGTCTGTCTCTCAGTCTGTCTGTCTGTCAATCTGTCTCTCAGTCTGTCTGTCTTTCTGTCTGTATCTCAGTTTGTCTGTCTCTTTGTCTGTCTCTCAGTCTGTCTGTCTCTCAGTATGTCTCTCAGTCTGTCTCCTAGTCTGTCTCTCAGTCTGTCTCTCAGTCTGTCTCTCTGTCTCTCAGTATGTCTGTCTGTCTGTCAGTCTGTCTCTCAGTCTGTCTCTCAGTCTGCCCTCTCTGTCTGTCCCTTTGTCTGTCTCTCAGTATGTCTGTCTCTCAGTCTGTCTCTCAGTATGTCTCTCAGTCTGTCTCTCAGTTTGTCTGTCAGTCTGTCTCTCAGTCTGTCTCTCAGTCTGCCCTATCTGTCTGTCTGTCCCTCTGTCTGTCTCTCAGTATGTCTGTCTCTCAGTCTGTCTCTCAGTATGTCTCTCAGTCTGTCTCTCAGTCTGTCTCTCAGTCTGTCTCTCAGTCTGTCTCTCAGGCTGTCTCTCAGTCTCTCTCAGTCTGTCTCTCAGTATGTCTGTCTCTCAGTCTGTCTGTCTGTCTGTCAGTCTGTCTCTCAGTCTGTCTGTCTCTCTGTCTGTCTCTCAGTCTGTCTGTATATCTGTCTGTCTCTCAGTCTGTCTCTCAGTATGTCTCTCAGTCTGTCTCT
Organism: Notolepis coatsorum; assembly: GCF_963971535.1. Taxonomy (NCBI): domain Eukaryota; kingdom Metazoa; phylum Chordata; class Actinopteri; order Aulopiformes; family Paralepididae; genus Notolepis; species Notolepis coatsorum. The sequence goes on along the minus strand of NW_028170754.1, from coordinate 391,392 downwards.
CAGTCTGTCTCTCAGTCTGTCTCTCAGTCTGTCTCTCAGGCTGTCTCTCAGTCTGTCTCTCAGTCTGTCTGTCTGTCTGTCTGTCTGTCTCTCAGTCTGTCTATCAGTCTGTATGTATCTCTGTCTGTCTCTCAGTCTGTCTGTCTGTCAATCTGTCTCTCAGTCTGTCTGTCTTTCTGTCTGTATCTCAGTTTGTCTGTCTATCAGTCTGTCTGTCTCTCAGTATGTCTCTCAGTCTGTCTCTCTGTCTGTCTCTCAGTCTGACTCGCAGTCTGTCCTCTATGTCTGTCTGTCTGTCTGTCTGTCTGTCTCTCAGTATGTCTGTCTCTCAGTCTGTCTCTCAGTCTGTCTCCCAGTCTGTATCTCAGTCTGTCTCTCAGTCTGTCTCTCAGTCTGTCTCCCAGTCTGTCTCTCAGTCTTTCTCTCAGTCTGTCTCTCTGTCTGTCTGTCCAGTCTGTCTCTCTGTCTGTCTCTCTGTCTGTCTGTCTGTCTGTCAATCTGTCTCTCAGTCTGTCTGTCTTTCTGTCTGTATCTCAGTTTGTCTGTCTCTTTGTCTGTCTCTCAGTCTGTCTGTCTCTCAGTATGTCTCTCAGTCTGTATCCTAGTCTGTCTCTCAGTCTGTCTCTCTGTCTGTCTGTCCAGTCTGTCTCTCTGTCTGTCTGTCCAGTCTGTCTCTCTGTCTGTCTCTCTGTCTGTCTGTCTCTCAGTCTGTCTGTCTCTCTGTCTGTCTCCCAGTCTGTCTCTCAGTCTGTCTCTCAGTCTGCCTCTCTGTCTGTCTGTCCAGTCTGTCTCTCTGTCTGTCTCTCTGTCTGTCTCTCAGTCTGTCTCTCAGTATGTATGTCTCTCTGTCTGTCTATCAGTCTGTATGTCTCTCAGTCTGTATGTCTGTCTGTCTGTCAGTTTGTCTCTCAGTCTGTCTGTCTATCAGTCTGTCTGTCTCTCAGTATGTCTCTCAGTCTGTCTCTCTGTCTGTCTCTCAGTCTGTCTCGCAGTCTGTCCTCTATGTCTGTCTGTCTCTCTGTCTGTCTCTCAGTATGTCTGTCTCTCAGTCTGTCTCTCAGTCTGTCTCCCAGTCTGTATCTCAGTCTGTCTCTCAGTCTGTCTCTCAGTCTGTATGTCTCTCTGTCTGTCTCTCAGTCTGTCTATCAGTCTGTATGTCTCTCTGTCTGTCTCTCAGTCTGTCTGTCTGTCAATCTGTCTCTCAGTCTGTCTGTCTTTCTGTCTGTATCTCAGTTTGTCTGTCTCTTTGTCTGTCTCTCAGTCTGTCTGTCTCTCAGTATGTCTCTCAGTCTGTCTCCTAGTCTGTCTCTCAGTCTGTCTCTCAGTCTGTCTCTCTGTCTCTCAGTATGTCTGTCTGTCTGTCAGTCTGTCTCTCAGTCTGTCTCTCAGTCTGCCCTCTCTGTCTGTCCCTTTGTCTGTCTCTCAGTATGTCTGTCTCTCAGTCTGTCTCTCAGTATGTCTCTCAGTCTGTCTCTCAGTTTGTCTGTCAGTCTGTCTCTCAGTCTGTCTCTCAGTCTGCCCTATCTGTCTGTCTGTCCCTCTGTCTGTCTCTCAGTATGTCTGTCTCTCAGTCTGTCTCTCAGTATGTCTCTCAGTCTGTCTCTCAGTCTGTCTCTCAGTCTGTCTCTCAGTCTGTCTCTCAGGCTGTCTCTCAGTCTCTCTCAGTCTGTCTCTCAGTATGTCTGTCTCTCAGTCTGTCTGTCTGTCTGTCAGTCTGTCTCTCAGTCTGTCTGTCTCTCTGTCTGTCTCTCAGTCTGTCTGTATATCTGTCTGTCTCTCAGTCTGTCTCTCAGTATGTCTCTCAGTCTGTCTCTCAGTCTGTCTCTCAGTCTGTCTCTCAGTCTGTCTCTCAGGCTGTCTCTCAGTCTCTCTCAGTATGTCTCTCAGTCTGTCTGTCTCTCAGTCTGTCTGTCTGTCTGTCAGTCTGTCTCTCAGTCTGTCTGTCTCTCTGTCTGTCTCTCAGTCTGTATCTCTGTCTGTCTGTCTCTCAGTCTGTCTGTATCTCAGTCTGTCTGTCAGTCTGTCTCTCTGTCTGTCTCTCATTCTGTCAGTCTGTCTCTCTGTCTGTCTCTCAGTCTGCCTGTCTCTCAGTCTGCCTGTCTCTCAGTCTGTCTGTCTCTCAGTCTGTCTCTCAGTCTGTATATCTGTCTGTCTCTCAGTCTGTCCTCTCTGTAATAATAATAATAATGGATTGGATTTATATAGCGCTCTTCGTGACACCCCAGAGACCCCAGAGCGCTTACAGAGTCCATTATCCGTTCATACACAGTCATACCGGTGGTGGTAAGCTACAATTGCAGCCAGAGCTGCCCTGAGGCAGACTCACGGAAGCGTGGCGAATAATCAACGCCTACGGCCCCTCCGACCACCACCAACATTCATTCACATGCATACACATTCATACGAGGCAAGTAGGTTAAGTGTCTTGCCCAAGGACACAACGGCAGTGGGATGGATATGGGCTTGAGCGGGATTCGAACCACCAACCCTTCGATCATTGGACGACCCGCTCTACCCCTGAGCCACGCCGCTGTCTGTCTGTCTATCTGTCTGTCTCTCAGTATGTCTGTATCTCAGTCTGTCTTTCAGTCTGTCTCTCAGTCTGTCTCCCAGTCTGTCTCTCAGTCTGTCTCTCAGTCTGTCTCTCTGTCTGTCTGTCCAGTCTGTCTCTCTGTCTGTCTCTCTGTCTGTCTCTCAGTCTGTCTCTCAGTATGTCTCTCAGTCTGTCTCTCAGTCTGTCTCTCAGTCTGTCTCTCAGGCTGTCTCTCAGTCTCTCTCAGTCTGTCTCTCAGTCTGTCTGTCTCTCAGTCTGTCTGTCTGTCAATCTGTCTCTCAGTCTGTCTGTCTTTCTGTCTGTATCTCAGTTTGTCTGTCTCTTTGTCTGTCTCTCAGTCTGTCTGTCTCTCAGTATGTCTCTCAGTCTGTCTCCTAGTCTGTCTCTCAGTCTGTCTCTCAGTCTGTCTCTCAGTCTGTCTGTCTATCAGTCTGTCTGTCTCTCAGTATGTCTCTCAGTCTGTCTCTCTGTCTGTCTCTCAGTCTGACTCGCAGTCTGTCCTCTATGTCTGTCTGTCTCTCTGTCTGTCTCTCAGTATGTCTGTCTCTCAGTCTGTCTCTCAGTCTGTCTCCCAGTCTGTATCTCAGTCTGTCTCTCAGTCTGTCTCTCAGTCTGTCTCCCAGTCTGTCTCTCAGTCTGTCTCTCAGTCTGTCTCTCTGTCTGTCTGTCCAGTCTGTCTCTCTGTCTGTCTCTCTGTCTGTCTCCCAGTCTGTCTCTCAGTATGTCTCTCAGTCTGTCTCTCTGTCTGTCTGTCCAGTCTGTCTCTCTGTCTGTCTCTCTGTCTGTCTCTCAGTCTGTCTCTCAGTATGTATGTATCTCTGTCTGTCTCTCAGTCTGTATGTCTCTCAGTCTGTATGTCTGTCTGTCTGTCAGTCTGTCTCTCAGTCTGTCTGTCTATCAGTCTGTCTGTCTCTCAGTATGTCTCTCAGTCTGTCTCTCTGTCTGTCTCTCAGTCTGTCTCGCAGTCTGTCCTCTATGTCTGTCTGTCTCTCTGTCTGTCTCTCAGTCTGTCTCTCAGTCTGTCTCCCAGTCTGTATCTCAGTCTGTCTCTCAGTCTGTCTCTCAGTCTGTCTGTCTGTCTGTCTGTCTGTCTGTCTCTCAGTCTGTATGTCTCTCAGTCTGTCTCTCAGTCTGTCTCTCAGTCTCTCTTAGTCTGTCTCTCAGTCTGTCTCTCAGTCTGTCTCTCAGTCTGTCTCTCAGTCTGTCTCTCTGTCTGTCTGTCCAGTCTGTCTCTCTGTCTGTCTCTCTGTCTGTCTCCCAGTCTGTCTCTCAGTATGTCTCTCAGTCTGTCTCTCTGTCTGTCTGTCCAGTCTGTCTCTCTGTCTGTCTCTCTGTCTGTCTCTCAGTCTGTCTCTCAGTATGTATGTATCTCTGTCTGTCTCTCAGTCTGTATGTCTCTCAGTCTGTATGTCTGTATGTCTGTCAGTCTGTCTCTCAGTCTGTCTGTCTATCAGTCTGTCTGTCTCTCAGTATGTCTCTCAGTCTGTCTCTCTGTCTGTCTCTCAGTCTGTCTCGCAGTCTGTCCTCTATGTCTGTCTGTCTCTCTGTCTGTCTCTCAGTCTGTCTCTCAGTCTGTCTCCCAGTCTGTATCTCAGTCTGTCTCTCAGTCTGTCTCTCAGTCTGTCTGTCTGTCTGTCTGTCTGTCTGTCTGTCTGTCTGTCTGTCTGTCTGTCTGTCTGTCTGTCTGTCTGTCTGTCTGTCTGTCTGTCTGTCTGTCTGTCTGTCTGTCTGTCTGTCTGTCTGTCTGTCTGTCTGTCTGTCTGTCTCTCAGTCTGTCTATCAGTCTGTATGTCTCCCTGTCTGTCTCTCAGTCTGTCTGTCTGTCAATCTGTCTCTCAGTCTGTCTGTCTTTCTGTCTGTATCTCAGTTTGTCTGTCTCTTTGTCTGTCTCTCAGTCTGTCTGTCTCTCAGTATGTCTCTCAGTCTGTCTCCTAGTCTGTCTCTCAGTCTGTCTCTCAGTCTGTCTCTCTGTCTGTCTGTCCAGTCTGTCTATCTGTCTGTCTGTCCAGTCTGTCTCTCTGTCTGTCTCTCTGTCTGTCTGTCTCTCAGTCTGTCTGTATGTCAGTCTGTCTCTCAGTCTGTCTCTCAGTCTGTCTCTCTGTCTGTCTCTCAGTCTGTCTGTCTGTCAATCTGTCTCTCAGTCTGTCTGTCTTTCTGTCTGTATCTCAGTTTGTCTGTCTCTTTGTCTGTCTCTCAGTCTGTCTGTCTCTCAGTATGTCTCTCAGTCTGTATCCTAGTCTGTCTCTCAGTCTGTCTCTCAGTCTGTCTCTCTGTCTGTCTGTCCAGTCTGTCTCTCTGTCTGTCTGTCCAGTCTGTCTCTCTGTCTGTCTCTCTGTCTGTCTGTCTCTCAGTCTGTCTGTCTATCTGTCTGTCTCCCAGTCTGTCTCTCAGTCTGTCTCTCAGTCTGCCTCTCTGTCTGTCTGTCCAGTCTGTCTCTCTGTCTGTCTCTCTGTCTGTCTCTCAGTCTGTCTCTCAGTATGTATGTCTCTCTGTCTGTCTATCAGTCTGTATGTCTCTCAGTCTGTATGTCTGTCTGTCTGTCAGTCTGTCTCTCAGTCTGTCTGTCTATCAGTCTGTCTGTCTCTCAGTATGTCTCTCAGTCTGTCTCTCTGTCTGTCTCTCAGTCTGTCTCGCAGTCTGTCCTCTATGTCTGTCTGTCTCTCTGTCTGTCTCTCAGTATGTCTGTCTCTCAGTCTGTCTCTCAGTCTGTCTCCCAGTCTGTATCTCAGTCTGTCTCTCAGTCTGTCTCTCAGTCTGTATGTCTCTCTGTCTGTCTCTCAGTCTGTCTATCAGTCTGTATGTATCTCTGTCTGTCTCTCAGTCTGTCTGTCTGTCAATCTGTCTCTCAGTCTGTCTGTCTTTCTGTCTGTATCTCAGTTTGTCTGTCTCTTTGTCTGTCTCTCAGTCTGTCTGTCTCTCAGTATGTCTCTCAGTCTGTATCCTAGTCTGTCTCTCAGTCTGTCTCTCAGTCTGTCTCTCTGTCTGTCTGTCCAGTCTGTCTCTCTGTCTGTCTGTCCAGTCTGTCTCTCTGTCTGTCTCTCTGTCTGTCTGTCTCTCAGTCTGTCTGTCTATCTGTCTGTCTCCCAGTCTGTCTCTCAGTCTGTCTCTCAGTCTGCCTCTCTGTCTGTCTGTCCAGTCTGTCTCTCTGTCTGTCTCTCTGTCTGTCTCTCAGTCTGTCTCTCAGTATGTATGTCTCTCTGTCTGTCTATCAGTCTGTATGTCTCTCAGTCTGTATGTCTGTCTGTCTGTCAGTCTGTCTCTCAGTCTGTCTGTCTATCAGTCTGTCTGTCTCTCAGTATGTCTCTCAGTCTGTCTCTCTGTCTGTCTCTCAGTCTGTCTCGCAGTCTGTCCTCTATGTCTGTCTGTCTCTCTGTCTGTCTCTCAGTATGTCTGTCTCTCAGTCTGTCTCTCAGTCTGTCTCCCAGTCTGTATCTCAGTCTGTCTCTCAGTCTGTCTCTCAGTCTGTATGTCTCTCTGTCTGTCTCTCAGTCTGTCTATCAGTCTGTATGTATCTCTGTCTGTCTCTCAGTCTGTCTGTCTGTCAAACTGTCTCTCAGTCTGTCTGTCTTTCTGTCTGTATCTCAGTTTGTCTGTCTCTTTGTCTGTCTCTCAGTCTGTCTGTCTCTCAGTATGTCTCTCAGTCTGTCTCCTAGTCTGTCTCTCAGTCTGTCTCTCAGTCTGTCTCTCTGTCTCTCAGTATGTCTGTCTGTCTGTCAGTCTGTCTCTCAGTCTGTCTCTCAGTCTGCCCTCTCTGTCTGTCCCTTTGTCTGTCTCTCAGTATGTCTGTCTCTCAGTCTGTCTCTCAGTATGTCTCTCAGTCTGTCTCTCAGTCTGTCTGTCAGTCTGTCTCTCAGTCTGTCTCTCAGTCTGCCCTATCTGTCTGTCTGTCCCTCTGTCTGTCTCTCAGTATGTCTGTCTCTCAGTCTGTCTCTCAGTATGTATGTCTCTCTGTCTGTCTCTCAGTCTGTATGTCTCTCAGTCTGTATGTCTGTCTGTCTGTCAGTCTGTCTCTCAGTCTGTCTGTCTATCAGTCTGTCTGTCTCTCAGTATGTCTCTCAGTCTGTCTCTCTGTCTGTCTCTCAGTCTGTCTCGCAGTCTGTCCTCTATGTCTGTCTGTCTCTCTGTCTGTCTCTCAGTATGTCTGTCTCTCAGTCTGTCTCTCAGTCTGTCTCCCAGTCTGTATCTCAGTCTGTCTCTCAGTCTGTCTCTCAGTCTGTCTGTCTGTCTGTCTGTCTGTCTCTCAGTCTGTCTATCAGTCTGTATGTATCTCTGTCTGTCTATCAGTCTGTCTGTCTCTCAGTATGTCTCTCAGTCTGTCTCTCTGTCTGTCTCTCTGTCTGTCTCGCAGTCTGTCCTCTATGTCTGTCTGTCTCTCTGTCTGTCTCTCAGTATGTCTGTCTCTCAGTCTGTCTCTCAGTCTGTCTCCCAGTCTGTATCTCAGTCTGTCTCTCAGTCTGTCTCTCAGTCTGTCTGTCTGTCTGTCTGTCTGTCTCTCAGTCTGTCTATCAGTCTGTATGTATCTCTGTCTGTCTCTCAGTCTGGTTGTCTGTCAATCTGTCTCTCAGTCTGTCTGTCTTTCTGTCAGTTATCTCAGTTTGTCTGTCTCTTTGTCTGTCTCTCAGTCTGTCTGTCTCTCAGTATGTCTCTCAGTCTGTCTCCTAGTCTGTCTCTCAGTCTGTCTCTCAGTCTGTCTCTCAGTCTGTCTGTCTATCAGTCTGTCTGTCTCTCAGTATGTCTCTCAGTCTGTCTCTCTGTCTGTCTCTCAGTCTGACTCGCAGTCTGTCCTCTATGTCTGTCTGTCTGTCTGTCTGTCTGTCTCTCAGTATGTCTGTCTCTCAGTCTGTCTCTCAGTCTGTCTCCCAGTCTGTATCTCAGTCTGTCTCTCAGTCTGTCTCTCAGTCTGTCTCCCAGTCTGTCTCTCAGTCTTTCTCTCAGTCTGTCTCTCTGTCTGTCTGTCCAGTCTGTCTCTCTGTCTGTCTCTCTGTCTGTCTGTCTGTCAATCTGTCTCTCAGTCTGTCTGTCTTTCTGTCTGTATCTCAGTTTGTCTGTCTCTTTGTCTGTCTCTCAGTCTGTCTGTCTCTCAGTATGTCTCTCAGTCTGTCTCCTAGTCTGTCTCTCAGTCTGTCTCTCAGTCTGTCTCTCAGTCTGTCTGTCTATCAGTCTGTCTGTCTCTCAGTATGTCTCTCAGTCTGTCTCTCTGTCTGTCTCTCAGTCTGACTCGCAGTCTGTCCTCTATGTCTGTCTGTCTCTCTGTCTGTCTCTCAGTATGTCTGTCTCTCAGTCTGTCTCTCAGTCTGTCTCCCAGTCTGTATCTCAGTCTGTCTGTCCAGTCTGTCTCTCTGTCTGTCTCTCTGTCTGTCTCCCAGTCTGTCTCTCAGTATGTCTCTCAGTCTGTCTCTCTGTCTGTCTGTCCAGTCTGTCTCTCTGTCTGTCTCTCTGTCTGTCTCTCAGTCTGTCTCTCAGTATGTATGTATCTCTGTCTGTCTCTCAGTCTGTATGTCTCTCAGTCTGTATGTCTGTCTGTCTGTCAGTCTGTCTCTCAGTCTGTCTGTCTATCAGTCTGTCTGTCTCTCAGTATGTCTCTCAGTCTGTCTCTCTGTCTGTCTCTCAGTCTGTCTCGCAGTCTGTCCTCTATGTCTGTCTGTCTCTCTGTCTGTCTCTCAGTCTGTCTCTCAGTCTGTCTCCCAGTCTGTATCTCAGTCTGTCTCTCAGTCTGTCTCTCAGTCTGTCTGTCTGTCTGTCTGTCTGTCTGTCTGTCTCTCAGTCTGTATGTCTCTCAGTCTGTCTCTCAGTCTGTCTCTCAGTCTCTCTTAGTCTGTCTCTCAGTCTGTCTCTCAGTCTGTCTCTCAGTCTGTCTCTCAGTCTGTCTCTCTGTCTGTCTGTCCAGTCTGTCTCTCTGTCTGTCTCTCTGTCTGTCTCCCAGTCTGTCTCTCAGTATGTCTCTCAGTCTGTCTCTCTGTCTGTCTGTCCAGTCTGTCTCTCTGTCTGTCTCTCTGTCTGTCTCTCAGTCTGTCTCTCAGTATGTATGTATCTCTGTCTGTCTCTCAGTCTGTATGTCTCTCAGTCTGTATGTCTGTATGTCTGTCAGTCTGTCTCTCAGTCTGTCTGTCTATCAGTATGTCAGTCTGTCTCTCTGTCTGTCTGTCCAGTCTGTCTCTCTGTCTGTCTCTCTGTCTGTCTCTCAGTCTGTCTCTCAGTATGTATGTATCTCTGTCTGTCTCTCAGTCTGTATGTCTCTCAGTCTGTATGTCTGTATGTCTGTCAGTCTGTCTCTCAGTCTGTCTGTCTCTCAGTATGTCTCTCAGTCTGTCTCTCTGTCTGTCTCTCAGTCTGTCTCGCAGTATGTCCTCTATGTCTGTCTGTCTCTCTGTCTGTCTCTCAGTCTGTCTCTCAGTCTGTCTCCCAGTCTGTATCTCAGTCTGTCTCTCAGTCTGTCTGTCTGTCTGTCTGTCTGTCTGTCTGTCTGTCTGTCTGTCTGTCTGTCTGTCTGTCTGTCTGTCTGTCTGTCTGTCTGTCTGTCTGTCTGTCTGTCTCTCAGTCTGTCTATCAGTCTGTATGTCTCCCTGTCTGTCTCTCAGTCTGTCTGTCTGTCAATCTGTCTCTCAGTCTGTCTGTCTTTCTGTCTGTATCTCAGTTTGTCTGTCTCTTTGTCTGTCTCTCAGTCTGTCTGTCTCTCAGTATGTCTCTCAGTCTGTCTCCTAGTCTGTCTCTCAGTCTGTCTCTCAGTCTGTCTCTCTGTCTGTCTGTCCAGTCTGTCTATCTGTCTGTCTGTCCAGTCTGTCTCTCTGTCTGTCTCTCTGTCTGTCTGTCTCTCAGTCTGTCTGTATGTCAGTCTGTCTCTCAGTCTGTCTCTCAGTCTGTCTCTCTGTCTGTCTCTCAGTCTGTCTGTCTGTCAATCTGTCTCTCAGTCTGTCTGTCTTTCTGTCTGTATCTCAGTTTGTCTGTCTCTTTGTATGTCTCTCAGTCTGTCTGTCTCTCAGTATGTCTCTCAGTCTGTATCCTAGTCTGTCTCTCAGTCTGTCTCTCAGTCTGTCTCTCTGTCTGTCTGTCCAGTCTGTCTCTCTGTCTGTCTGTCCAGTCTGTCTCTCTGTCTGTCTCTCTGTCTGTCTGTCTCTCATTCTGTCTGTCTCTCTGTCTGTCTCCCAGTCTGTCTCTCAGTCTGTCTCTCAGTCTGCCTCTCTGTCTGTCTGTCCAGTCTGTCTCTCTGTCTGTCTCTCTGTCTGTCTCTCAGTCTGTCTCTCAGTATGTATGTCTCTCTGTCTGTCTATCAGTCTGTATGTCTCTCAGTCTGTATGTCTGTCTGTCTGTCAGTCTGTCTCTCAGTCTGTCTGTTTATCAGTCTGTCTGTCTCTCAGTATGTCTCTCAGTCTGTCTCTCTGTCTGTCTCTCAGTCTGTCTCGCAGTCTGTCCTCTATGTCTGTCTGTCTCTCTGTCTGTCTCTCAGTCTGTCTCTCAGTCTGTCTCCCAGTCTGTATCTCAGTCTGTCTCTCAGTCTGTCTCTCAGTCTGTCTGTCTGTCTGTCTGTCTGTCTGTCTCTCAGTCTGTATGTCTCTCAGTCTGTCTCTCAGTCTGTCTCTCAGTCTCTCTTAGTCTGTCTCTCAGTCTGTCTCTCAGTCTGTCTCTCAGTCTGTCTCTCAGTCTGTCTCTCTGTCTGTCTGTCCAGTCTGTCTCTCTGTCTGTCTCTCTGTCTGTCTCCCAGTCTGTCTCTCAGTATGTCTCTCAGTCTGTCTCTCTGTCTGTCTGTCCAGTCTGTCTCTCTGTCTGTCTCTCTGTCTGTCTCTCAGTCTGTCTCTCAGTATGTATGTATCTCTGTCTGTCTCTCAGTCAGTCTGTCTCTCAGTCTGTCTGTCTATCAGTCTGTCTGTCTCTCAGTATGTCTCTCAGTCTGTCTCTCTGTCTGTCTCTCAGTCTGTCTCGCAGTCTGTCCTCTATGTCTGTCTGTCTCTCTGTCTGTCTCTCAGTCTGTCTCTCAGTCTGTCTCCCAGTCTGTATCTCAGTCTGTCTCTCAGTCTGTCTCTCAGTCTGTCTCTCAGTCTGTCTCTCAGTCTGTCTGTCTGTCTGTCTGTCTGTCTGTCTGTCTGTCTGTCTGTCTGTCTGTCTGTCTGTCTGTCTGTCTGTCTGTCTGTCTGTCTGTCTCTCAGTCTGTCTATCAGTCTGTATGTCTCCCTGTCTGTCTCTCAGTCTGTCTGTCTGTCAATCTGTCTCTCAGTCTGTCTGTCTTTCTGTCTGTATCTCAGTTTGTCTGTCTCTTTGTCTGTCTCTCAGTCTGTCTGTCTCTCAGTATGTCTCTCAGTCTGTCTCCTAGTCTGTCTCTCAGTCTGTCTCTCAGTCTGTCTCTCTGTCTGTCTGTCCAGTCTGTCTATCTGTCTGTCTGTCCAGTCTGTCTCTCTGTCTGTCTCTCTGTCTGTCTGTCTCTCAGTCTGTCTGTATGTCAGTCTGTCTCTCAGTCTGTCTCTCAGTCTGTCTCTCTGTCTGTCTCTCAGTCTGTCTGTCTGTCAATCTGTCTCTCAGTCTGTCTGTCTTTCTGTCTGTATCTCAGTTTGTCTGTCTCTTTGTCTGTCTCTCAGTCTGTCTGTCTCTCAGTATGTCTCTCAGTCTGTATCCTAGTCTGTCTCTCAGTCTGTCTCTCAGTCTGTCTCTCTGTCTGTCTGTCCAGTCTGTCTCTCTGTCTGTCTGTCCAGTCTGTCTCTCTGTCTGTCTCTCTGTCTGTCTGTCTCTCAGTCTGTCTGTCTATCTGTCTGTCTCCCAGTCTGTCTCTCAGTCTGTCTCTCAGTCTGCCTCTCTGTCTGTCTGTCCAGTCTGTCTCTCTGTCTGTCTCTCTGTCTGTCTCTCAGTCTGTCTCTCAGTATGTATGTCTCTCTGTCTGTCTATCAGTCTGTATGTCTCTCAGTCTGTATGTCTGTCTGTCTGTCAGTCTGTCTCTCAGTCTGTCTGTCTATCAGTCTGTCTGTCTCTCAGTATGTCTCTCAGTCTGTCTCTCTGTCTGTCTCTCAGTCTGTCTCGCAGTCTGTCCTCTATGTCTGTCTGTCTCTCTGTCTGTCTCTCAGTATGTCTGTCTCTCAGTCTGTCTCTCAGTCTGTCTCCCAGTCTGTATCTCAGTCTGTCTCTCAGTCTGTCTCTCAGTCTGTATGTCTCTCTGTCTGTCTCTCAGTCTGTCTATCAGTCTGTATGTATCTCTGTCTGTCTCTCAGTCTGTCTGTCTGTCAAACTGTCTCTCAGTCTGTCTGTCTTTCTGTCTGTATCTCAGTTTGTCTGTCTCTTTGTCTGTCTCTCAGTCTGTCTGTCTCTCAGTATGTCTCTCAGTCTGTCTCCTAGTCTGTCTCTCAGTCTGTCTCTCAGTCTGTCTCTCTGTCTCTCAGTATGTCTGTCTGTCTGTCAGTATGTCTCTCAGTCTGTCTCTCAGTCTGCCCTCTCTGTCTGTCCCTTTGTCTGTCTCTCAGTATGTCTGTCTCTCAGTCTGTCTCTCAGTATGTCTCTCAGTCTGTCTCTCAGTCTGTCTGTCAGTCTGTCTCTCAGTCTGTCTCTCAGTCTGCCCTATCTGTCTGTCTGTCCCTCTGTCTGTCTCTCAGTATGTCTGTCTCTCAGTCTGTCTCTCAGTATGTATGTCTCTCTGTCTGTCTCTCAGTCTGTATGTCTCTCAGTCTGTATGTCTGTCTGTCTGTCAGTCTGTCTCTCAGTCTGTCTGTCTATCAGTCTGTCTGTCTCTCAGTATGTCTCTCAGTCTGTCTCTCTGTCTGTCTCTCAGTCTGTCTCGCAGTCTGTCCTCTATGTCTGTCTGTCTCTCTGTCTGTCTCTCAGTATGTCTGTCTCTCAGTCTGTCTCTCAGTCTGTCTCCCAGTCTGTATCTCAGTCTGTCTCTCAGTCTGTATCTCAGTCTGTCTGTCTGTCTGTCTGTCTGTCTCTCAGTCTGTCTATCAGTCTGTATGTATCTCTGTCTGTCTATCAGTCTGTCTGTCTCTCAGTATGTCTCTCAGTCTGTCTCTCTGTCTGTCTCTCTGTCTGTCTCGCAGTCTGTCCTCTATGTCTGTCTGTCTCTATGTCTGTCTCTCAGTATGTCTGTCTCTCAGTCTGTCTCTCAGTCTGTCTCCCAGTCTGTATCTCAGTCTGTCTCTCAGTCTGTCTCTCAGTCTGTCTGTCTGTCTGTCTGTCTCTCAGTCTGTCTATCAGTCTGTATGTATCTCTGTCTGTCTCTCAGTCTGTCTGTCTGTCAATCTGTCTCTCAGTCTGTCTGTCTTTCTGTCTGTATCTCAGTTTGTCTGTCTCTTTGTCTGTCTCTCAGTCTGTCTGTCTCTCAGTATGTCTCTCAGTCTGTCTCCTAGTCTGTCTCTCAGTCTGTCTCTCAGTCTGTCTCTCAGTCTGTCTGTCTATCAGTCTGTCTGTCTCTCAGTATGTCTCTCAGTCTGTCTCTCTGTCTGTCTCTCAGTCTGACTCGCAGTCTGTCCTCTATGTCTGTCTGTCTGTCTGTCTGTCTGTCTCTCAGTATGTCTGTCTCTCAGTCTGTCTCTCAGTCTGTCTCCCAGTCTGTATCTCAGTCTGTCTCTCAGTCTGTCTCTCAGTCTGTCTCCCAGTCTGTATCTCAGTCTTTCTCTCAGTCTGTCTCTCTGTCTGTCTGTCCAGTCTGTCTCTCTGTCTGTCTCTCTGTCTGTCTGTCTGTCAATCTGTCTCTCAGTCTGTCTGTCTTTCTGTCTGTATCTCAGTTTGTCTGTCTCTTTGTCTGTCTCTCAGTCTGTCTGTCTCTCAGTATGTCTCTCAGTCTGTCTCCTAGTCTGTCTCTCAGTCTGTCTCTCAGTCTGTCTCTCAGTCTGTCTGTCTATCAGTCTGTCTGTCTCTCAGTATGTCTCTCAGTCTGTCTCTCTGTCTGTCTCTCAGTCTGACTCGCAGTCTGTCCTCTATGTCTGTCTGTCTCTCTGTCTGTCTCTCAGTATGTCTGTCTCTCAGTCTGTCTCTCAGTCTGTCTCCCAGTCTGTATCTCAGTCTGTCTCTCAGTATGTCATTCAGTCTGTCTCCCAGTCTGTCTCTCAGTCTGTCTCTCAGTCTGTCTCTCTGTCTGTCTGTCCAGTCTGTCTCTCTGTCTGTCTCTCTGTATGTCTCCCAGTCTGTCTCTCAGTATGTCTCTCAGTCTGTCTGTCTGTCTGTCTGTCTGTCTGTCTGTCTGTCTGTCTGTCTGTCTGTCTGTCTGTCTGTCTGTCTGTCTGTCTGTCTGTCTGTCTGTCTGTCTGTCTGTCTGTCTGTCTGTCTCTCAGTCTGTCTATCAGTCTGTATGTCTCCCTGTCTGTCTCTCAGTCTGTCTGTCTGTCAATCTGTCTCTCAGTCTGTCTGTCTTTCTGTCTGTATCTCAGTTTGTCTGTCTCTTTGTCTGTCTCTCAGTCTGTCTGTCTCTCAGTATGTCTCTCAGTCTGTCTCCTAGTCTGTCTCTCAGTCTGTCTCTCAGTCTGTCTCTCTGTCTGTCTGTCCAGTCTGTCTATCTGTCTGTCTGTCCAGTCTGTCTCTCTGTCTGTCTCTCTGTCTGTCTGTCTCTCAGTCTGTCTGTATGTCAGTCTGTCTCTCAGTCTGTCTCTCAGTCTGTCTCTCTGTCTGTCTCTCAGTCTGTCTGTCTGTCAATCTGTCTCTCAGTCTGTCTGTCTTTCTGTCTGTATCTCAGTTTGTCTGTCTCTTTGTCTGTCTCTCAGTCTGTCTGTCTCTCAGTATGTCTCTCAGTCTGTATCCTAGTCTGTCTCTCAGTCTGTCTCTCAGTCTGTCTCTCTGTCTGTCTGTCCAGTCTGTCTCTCTGTCTGTCTGTCCAGTCTGTCTCTCTGTCTGTCTCTCTGTCTGTCTGTCTCTCATTCTGTCTGTCTCTCTGTCTGTCTCCCAGTCTGTCTCTCAGTCTGTCTCTCAGTCTGCCTCTCTGTCTGTCTGTCCAGTCTGTCTCTCTGTCTGTCTCTCTGTCTGTCTCTCAGTCTGTCTCTCAGTATGTATGTCTCTCTGTCTGTCTATCAGTCTGTATGTCTCTCAGTCTGTATGTCTGTCTGTCTGTCAGTCTGTCTCTCAGTCTGTCTGTTTATCAGTCTGTCTGTCTCTCAGTATGTCTCTCAGTCTGTCTCTCTGTCTGTCTCTCAGTCTGTCTCGCAGTCTGTCCTCTATGTCTGTCTGTCTCTCTGTCTGTCTCTCAGTCTGTCTCTCAGTCTGTCTCCCAGTCTGTATCTCAGTCTGTCTCTCAGTCTGTCTCTCAGTCTGTCTGTCTGTCTGTCTGTCTGTCTGTCTCTCAGTCTGTATGTCTCTCAGTCTGTCTCTCAGTCTGTCTCTCAGTCTCTCTTAGTCTGTCTCTCAGTCTGTCTCTCAGTCTGTCTCTCAGTCTGTCTCTCAGTCTGTCTCTCTGTCTGTCTGTCCAGTCTGTCTCTCTGTCTGTCTCTCTGTCTGTCTCCCAGTCTGTCTCTCAGTATGTCTCTCAGTCTGTCTCTCTGTCTGTCTGTCCAGTCTGTCTCTCTGTCTGTCTCTCTGTCTGTCTCTCAGTCTGTCTCTCAGTATGTATGTATCTCTGTCTGTCTCTCAGTCAGTCTGTCTCTCAGTCTGTCTGTCTCTCAGTCTGTCTCGCAGTCTGTCCTCTATGTCTGTCTGTCTCTCTGTCTGTCTCTCAGTCTGTCTCTCAGTCTGTCTCCCAGTCTGTATCTCAGTCTGTCTCTCAGTCTGTCTCTCAGTCTGTCTCTCAGTCTGTCTGTCTGTCTGTCTGTCTGTCTGTCTGTCTGTCTGTCTGTCTGTCTGTCTGTCTGTCTGTCTGTCTGTCTGTCTGTCTGTCTGTCTGTCTCTCAGTCTGTCTATCAGTCTGTATGTCTCCCTGTCTGTCTCTCAGTCTGTCTGTCTGTCAATCTGTCTCTCAGTCTGTCTGTCTTTCTGTCTGTATCTCAGTTTGTCTGTCTCTTTGTCTGTCTCTCAGTCTGTCTGTCTCTCAGTATGTCTCTCAGTCTGTCTCCTAGTCTGTCTCTCAGTCTGTCTCTCAGTCTGTCTCTCTGTCTGTCTGTCCAGTCTGTCTATCTGTCTGTCTGTCCAGTCTGTCTCTCTGTCTGTCTCTCTGTCTGTCTGTCTCTCAGTCTGTCTGTATGTCAGTCTGTCTCTCAGTCTGTCTCTCAGTCTGTCTCTCTGTCTGTCTCTCAGTCTGTCTGTCTGTCAATCTGTCTCTCAGTCTGTCTGTCTTTCTGTCTGTATCTCAGTTTGTCTGTCTCTTTGTCTGTCTCTCAGTCTGTCTGTCTCTCAGTATGTCTCTCAGTCTGTATCCTAGTCTGTCTCTCAGTCTGTCTCTCAGTCTGTCTCTCTGTCTGTCTGTCCAGTCTGTCTCTCTGTCTGTCTGTCCAGTCTGTCTCTCTGTCTGTCTCTCTGTCTGTCTGTCTCTCAGTCTGTCTGTCTATCTGTCTGTCTCCCAGTCTGTCTCTCAGTCTGTCTCTCAGTCTGCCTCTCTGTCTGTCTGTCCAGTCTGTCTCTCTGTCTGTCTCTCTGTCTGTCTCTCAGTCTGTCTCTCAGTATGTATGTCTCTCTGTCTGTCTATCAGTCTGTATGTCTCTCAGTCTGTATGTCTGTCTGTCTGTCAGTCTGTCTCTCAGTCTGTCTGTCTATCAGTCTGTCTGTCTCTCAGTATGTCTCTCAGTCTGTCTCTCTGTCTGTCTCTCAGTCTGTCTCGCAGTCTGTCCTCTATGTCTGTCTGTCTCTCTGTCTGTCTCTCAGTATGTCTGTCTCTCAGTCTGTCTCTCAGTCTGTCTCCCAGTCTGTATCTCAGTCTGTCTCTCAGTCTGTCTCTCAGTCTGTCTCTCAGTCTGTCTCCCAGTCTGTCTCTCAGTCTTTCTCTCAGTCTGTCTCTCTGTCTGTCTGTCCAGTCTGTCTCTCTGTCTGTCTCTCTGTCTGTCTGTCTGTCAATCTGTCTCTCAGTCTGTCTGTCTTTCTGTCTGTATCTCAGTTTGTCTGTCTCTTTGTCTGTCTCTCAGTCTGTCTGTCTCTCAGTATGTCTCTCAGTCTGTCTCCTAGTCTGTCTCTCAGTCTGTCTCTCAGTCTGTCTCTCAGTCTGTCTGTCTATCAGTCTGTCTGTCTCTCAGTATGTCTCTCAGTCTGTCTCTCTGTCTGTCTCTCAGTCTGACTCGCAGTCTGTCCTCTATGTCTGTCTGTCTCTCTGTCTGTCTCTCAGTATGTCTGTCTCTCAGTCTGTCTCTCAGTCTGTCTCCCAGTCTGTATCTCAGTCTGTCTGTCCAGTCTGTCTCTCTGTCTGTCTCTCTGTCTGTCTCCCAGTCTGTCTCTCAGTATGTCTCTCAGTCTGTCTCTCTGTCTGTCTGTCCAGTCTGTCTCTCTGTCTGTCTCTCTGTCTGTCTCTCAGTCTGTCTCTCAGTATGTATGTATCTCTGTCTGTCTCTCAGTCTGTATGTCTCTCAGTCTGTATGTCTGTCTGTCTGTCAGTCTGTCTCTCAGTCTGTCTGTCTATCAGTCTGTCTGTCTCTCAGTATGTCTCTCAGTCTGTCTCTCTGTCTGTCTCTCAGTCTGTCTCGCAGTCTGTCCTCTATGTCTGTCTGTCTCTCTGTCTGTCTCTCAGTCTGTCTCTCAGTCTGTCTCCCAGTCTGTATCTCAGTCTGTCTCTCAGTCTGTCTCTCAGTCTGTCTGTCTGTCTGTCTGTCTGTCTGTCTGTCTCTCAGTCTGTATGTCTCTCAGTCTGTCTCTCAGTCTGTCTCTCAGTCTCTCTTAGTCTGTCTCTCAGTCTGTCTCTCAGTCTGTCTCTCAGTCTGTCTCTCAGTCTGTCTCTCTGTCTGTCTGTCCAGTCTGTCTCTCTGTCTGTCTCTCTGTCTGTCTCCCAGTCTGTCTCTCAGTATGTCTCTCAGTCTGTCTCTCTGTCTGTCTGTCCAGTCTGTCTCTCTGTCTGTCTCTCTGTCTGTCTCTCAGTCTGTCTCTCAGTATGTATGTATCTCTGTCTGTCTCTCAGTCTGTATGTCTCTCAGTCTGTATGTCTGTATGTCTGTCAGTCTGTCTCTCAGTCTGTCTGTCTATCAGTATGTCAGTCTGTCTCTCTGTCTGTCTGTCCAGTCTGTCTCTCTGTCTGTCTCTCTGTCTGTCTCTCAGTCTGTCTCTCAGTATGTATGTATCTCTGTCTGTCTCTCAGTCTGTATGTCTCTCAGTCTGTATGTCTGTATGTCTGTCAGTCTGTCTCTCAGTCTGTCTGTCTCTCAGTATGTCTCTCAGTCTGTCTCTCTGTCTGTCTCTCAGTCTGTCTCGCAGTATGTCCTCTATGTCTGTCTGTCTCTCTGTCTGTCTCTCAGTCTGTCTCTCAGTCTGTCTCCCAGTCTGTATCTCAGTCTGTCTCTCAGTCTGTCTGTCTGTCTGTCTGTCTGTCTGTCTGTCTGTCTGTCTGTCTGTCTGTCTGTCTGTCTGTCTGTCTGTCTGTCTGTCTGTCTGTCTGTCTGTCTGTCTGTCTGTCTGTCTGTCTCTCAGTCTGTCTATCAGTCTGTATGTCTCCCTGTCTGTCTCTCAGTCTGTCTGTCTGTCAATCTGTCTCTCAGTCTGTCTGTCTTTCTGTCTGTATCTCAGTTTGTCTGTCTCTTTGTCTGTCTCTCAGTCTGTCTGTCTCTCAGTATGTCTCTCAGTCTGTCTCCTAGTCTGTCTCTCAGTCTGTCTCTCAGTCTGTCTCTCTGTCTGTCTGTCCAGTCTGTCTATCTGTCTGTCTGTCCAGTCTGTCTCTCTGTCTGTCTCTCTGTCTGTCTGTCTCTCAGTCTGTCTGTATGTCAGTCTGTCTCTCAGTCTGTCTCTCAGTCTGTCTCTCTGTCTGTCTCTCAGTCTGTCTGTCTGTCAATCTGTCTCTCAGTCTGTCTGTCTTTCTGTCTGTATCTCAGTTTGTCTGTCTCTTTGTATGTCTCTCAGTCTGTCTGTCTCTCAGTATGTCTCTCAGTCTGTATCCTAGTCTGTCTCTCAGTCTGTCTCTCAGTCTGTCTCTCTGTCTGTCTGTCCAGTCTGTCTCTCTGTCTGTCTGTCCAGTCTGTCTCTCTGTCTGTCTCTCTGTCTGTCTGTCTCTCATTCTGTCTGTCTCTCTGTCTGTCTCCCAGTCTGTCTCTCAGTCTGTCTCTCAGTCTGCCTCTCTGTCTGTCTGTCCAGTCTGTCTCTCTGTCTGTCTCTCTGTCTGTCTCTCAGTCTGTCTCTCAGTATGTATGTCTCTCTGTCTGTCTATCAGTCTGTATGTCTCTCAGTCTGTATGTCTGTCTGTCTGTCAGTCTGTCTCTCAGTCTGTCTGTTTATCAGTCTGTCTGTCTCTCAGTATGTCTCTCAGTCTGTCTCTCTGTCTGTCTCTCAGTCTGTCTCGCAGTCTGTCCTCTATGTCTGTCTGTCTCTCTGTCTGTCTCTCAGTCTGTCTCTCAGTCTGTCTCCCAGTCTGTATCTCAGTCTGTCTCTCAGTCTGTCTCTCAGTCTGTCTGTCTGTCTGTCTGTCTGTCTGTCTCTCAGTCTGTATGTCTCTCAGTCTGTCTCTCAGTCTGTCTCTCAGTCTCTCTTAGTCTGTCTCTCAGTCTGTCTCTCAGTCTGTCTCTCAGTCTGTCTCTCAGTCTGTCTCTCTGTCTGTCTGTCCAGTCTGTCTCTCTGTCTGTCTCTCTGTCTGTCTCCCAGTCTGTCTCTCAGTATGTCTCTCAGTCTGTCTCTCTGTCTGTCTGTCCAGTCTGTCTCTCTGTCTGTCTCTCTGTCTGTCTCTCAGTCTGTCTCTCAGTATGTATGTATCTCTGTCTGTCTCTCAGTCAGTCTGTCTCTCAGTCTGTCTGTCTATCAGTCTGTCTGTCTCTCAGTATGTCTCTCAGTCTGTCTCTCTGTCTGTCTCTCAGTCTGTCTCGCAGTCTGTCCTCTATGTCTGTCTGTCTCTCTGTCTGTCTCTCAGTCTGTCTCTCAGTCTGTCTCCCAGTCTGTATCTCAGTCTGTCTCTCAGTCTGTCTCTCAGTCTGTCTCTCAGTCTGTCTGTCTGTCTGTCTGTCTGTCTGTCTGTCTGTCTGTCTGTCTGTCTGTCTGTCTGTCTGTCTGTCTGTCTGTCTGTCTGTCTGTCTGTCTCTCAGTCTGTCTATCAGTCTGTATGTCTCCCTGTCTGTCTCTCAGTCTGTCTGTCTGTCAATCTGTCTCTCAGTCTGTCTGTCTTTCTGTCTGTATCTCAGTTTGTCTGTCTCTTTGTCTGTCTCTCAGTCTGTCTGTCTCTCAGTATGTCTCTCAGTCTGTCTCCTAGTCTGTCTCTCAGTCTGTCTCTCAGTCTGTCTCTCTGTCTGTCTGTCCAGTCTGTCTATCTGTCTGTCTGTCCAGTCTGTCTCTCTGTCTGTCTCTCTGTCTGTCTGTCTCTCAGTCTGTCTGTATGTCAGTCTGTCTCTCAGTCTGTCTCTCAGTCTGTCTCTCTGTCTGTCTCTCAGTCTGTCTGTCTGTCAATCTGTCTCTCAGTCTGTCTGTCTTTCTGTCTGTATCTCAGTTTGTCTGTCTCTTTGTCTGTCTCTCAGTCTGTCTGTCTCTCAGTATGTCTCTCAGTCTGTATCCTAGTCTGTCTCTCAGTCTGTCTCTCAGTCTGTCTCTCTGTCTGTCTGTCCAGTCTGTCTCTCTGTCTGTCTGTCCAGTCTGTCTCTCTGTCTGTCTCTCTGTCTGTCTGTCTCTCAGTCTGTCTGTCTATCTGTCTGTCTCCCAGTCTGTCTCTCAGTCTGTCTCTCAGTCTGCCTCTCTGTCTGTCTGTCCAGTCTGTCTCTCTGTCTGTCTCTCTGTCTGTCTCTCAGTCTGTCTCTCAGTATGTATGTCTCTCTGTCTGTCTATCAGTCTGTATGTCTCTCAGTCTGTATGTCTGTCTGTCTGTCAGTCTGTCTCTCAGTCTGTCTGTCTATCAGTCTGTCTGTCTCTCAGTATGTCTCTCAGTCTGTCTCTCTGTCTGTCTCTCAGTCTGTCTCGCAGTCTGTCCTCTATGTCTGTCTGTCTCTCTGTCTGTCTCTCAGTATGTCTGTCTCTCAGTCTGTCTCTCAGTCTGTCTCCCAGTCTGTATCTCAGTCTGTCTCTCAGTCTGTCTCTCAGTCTGTATGTCTCTCTGTCTGTCTCTCAGTCTGTCTATCAGTCTGTATGTATCTCTGTCTGTCTCTCAGTCTGTCTGTCTGTCAAACTGTCTCTCAGTCTGTCTGTCTTTCTGTCTGTATCTCAGTTTGTCTGTCTCTTTGTCTGTCTCTCAGTCTGTCTGTCTCTCAGTATGTCTCTCAGTCTGTCTCCTAGTCTGTCTCTCAGTCTGTCTCTCAGTCTGTCTCTCTGTCTCTCAGTATGTCTGTCTGTCTGTCAGTATGTCTCTCAGTCTGTCTCTCAGTCTGCCCTCTCTGTCTGTCCCTTTGTCTGTCTCTCAGTATGTCTGTCTCTCAGTCTGTCTCTCAGTATGTCTCTCAGTCTGTCTCTCAGTCTGTCTGTCAGTCTGTCTCTCAGTCTGTCTCTCAGTCTGCCCTATCTGTCTGTCTGTCCCTCTGTCTGTCTCTCAGTATGTCTGTCTCTCAGTCTGTCTCTCAGTATGTATGTCTCTCTGTCTGTCTCTCAGTCTGTATGTCTCTCAGTCTGTATGTCTGTCTGTCTGTCAGTCTGTCTCTCAGTCTGTCTGTCTATCAGTCTGTCTGTCTCTCAGTATGTCTCTCAGTCTGTCTCTCTGTCTGTCTCTCAGTCTGTCTCGCAGTCTGTCCTCTATGTCTGTCTGTCTCTCTGTCTGTCTCTCAGTATGTCTGTCTCTCAGTCTGTCTCTCAGTCTGTCTCCCAGTCTGTATCTCAGTCTGTCTCTCAGTCTGTATCTCAGTCTGTCTGTCTGTCTGTCTGTCTGTCTCTCAGTCTGTCTATCAGTCTGTATGTATCTCTGTCTGTCTATCAGTCTGTCTGTCTCTCAGTATGTCTCTCAGTCTGTCTCTCTGTCTGTCTCTCTGTCTGTCTCGCAGTCTGTCCTCTATGTCTGTCTGTCTCTATGTCTGTCTCTCAGTATGTCTGTCTCTCAGTCTGTCTCTCAGTCTGTCTCCCAGTCTGTATCTCAGTCTGTCTCTCAGTCTGTCTCTCAGTCTGTCTGTCTGTCTGTCTGTCTCTCAGTCTGTCTATCAGTCTGTATGTATCTCTGTCTGTCTCTCAGTCTGTCTGTCTGTCAATCTGTCTCTCAGTCTGTCTGTCTTTCTGTCTGTATCTCAGTTTGTCTGTCTCTTTGTCTGTCTCTCAGTCTGTCTGTCTCTCAGTATGTCTCTCAGTCTGTCTCCTAGTCTGTCTCTCAGTCTGTCTCTCAGTCTGTCTCTCAGTCTGTCTGTCTATCAGTCTGTCTGTCTCTCAGTATGTCTCTCAGTCTGTCTCTCTGTCTGTCTCTCAGTCTGACTCGCAGTCTGTCCTCTATGTCTGTCTGTCTGTCTGTCTGTCTGTCTCTCAGTATGTCTGTCTCTCAGTCTGTCTCTCAGTCTGTCTCCCAGTCTGTATCTCAGTCTGTCTCTCAGTCTGTCTCTCAGTCTGTCTCCCAGTCTGTCTCTCAGTCTTTCTCTCAGTCTGTCTCTCTGTCTGTCTGTCCAGTCTGTCTCTCTGTCTGTCTCTCTGTCTGTCTGTCTGTCAATCTGTCTCTCAGTCTGTCTGTCTTTCTGTCTGTATCTCAGTTTGTCTGTCTCTTTGTCTGTCTCTCAGTCTGTCTGTCTCTCAGTATGTCTCTCAGTCTGTCTCCTAGTCTGTCTCTCAGTCTGTCTCTCAGTCTGTCTCTCAGTCTGTCTGTCTATCAGTCTGTCTGTCTCTCAGTATGTCTCTCAGTCTGTCTCTCTGTCTGTCTCTCAGTCTGACTCGCAGTCTGTCCTCTATGTCTGTCTGTCTCTCTGTCTGTCTCTCAGTATGTCTGTCTCTCAGTCTGTCTCTCAGTCTGTCTCCCAGTCTGTATCTCAGTCTGTCTCTCAGTATGTCATTCAGTCTGTCTCCCAGTCTGTCTCTCAGTCTGTCTCTCAGTCTGTCTCTCTGTCTGTCTGTCCAGTCTGTCTCTCTGTCTGTCTCTCTGTATGTCTCCCAGTCTGTCTCTCAGTATGTCTCTCAGTCTGTCTGTCTGTCTGTCTGTCTGTCTGTCTGTCTGTCTGTCTGTCTGTCTGTCTGTCTGTCTGTCTGTCTGTCTGTCTGTCTGTCTGTCTGTCTGTCTGTCTGTCTCTCAGTCTGTCTATCAGTCTGTATGTCTCCCTGTCTGTCTCTCAGTCTGTCTGTCTGTCAATCTGTCTCTCAGTCTGTCTGTCTTTCTGTCTGTATCTCAGTTTGTCTGTCTCTTTGTCTGTCTCTCAGTCTGTCTGTCTCTCAGTATGTCTCTCAGTCTGTCTCCTAGTCTGTCTCTCAGTCTGTCTCTCAGTCTGTCTCTCTGTCTGTCTGTCCAGTCTGTCTATCTGTCTGTCTGTCCAGTCTGTCTCTCTGTCTGTCTCTCTGTCTGTCTGTCTCTCAGTCTGTCTGTATGTCAGTCTGTCTCTCAGTCTGTCTCTCAGTCTGTCTCTCTGTCTGTCTCTCAGTCTGTCTGTCTGTCAATCTGTCTCTCAGTCTGTCTGTCTTTCTGTCTGTATCTCAGTTTGTCTGTCTCTTTGTCTGTCTCTCAGTCTGTCTGTCTCTCAGTATGTCTCTCAGTCTGTATCCTAGTCTGTCTCTCAGTCTGTCTCTCAGTCTGTCTCTCTGTCTGTCTGTCCAGTCTGTCTCTCTGTCTGTCTGTCCAGTCTGTCTCTCTGTCTGTCTCTCTGTCTGTCTGTCTCTCATTCTGTCTGTCTCTCTGTCTGTCTCCCAGTCTGTCTCTCAGTCTGTCTCTCAGTCTGCCTCTCTGTCTGTCTGTCCAGTCTGTCTCTCTGTCTGTCTCTCTGTCTGTCTCTCAGTCTGTCTCTCAGTATGTATGTCTCTCTGTCTGTCTATCAGTCTGTATGTCTCTCAGTCTGTATGTCTGTCTGTCTGTCAGTCTGTCTCTCAGTCTGTCTGTTTATCAGTCTGTCTGTCTCTCAGTATGTCTCTCAGTCTGTCTCTCTGTCTGTCTCTCAGTCTGTCTCGCAGTCTGTCCTCTATGTCTGTCTGTCTCTCTGTCTGTCTCTCAGTCTGTCTCTCAGTCTGTCTCCCAGTCTGTATCTCAGTCTGTCTCTCAGTCTGTCTCTCAGTCTGTCTGTCTGTCTGTCTGTCTGTCTGTCTCTCAGTCTGTATGTCTCTCAGTCTGTCTCTCAGTCTGTCTCTCAGTCTCTCTTAGTCTGTCTCTCAGTCTGTCTCTCAGTCTGTCTCTCAGTCTGTCTCTCAGTCTGTCTCTCTGTCTGTCTGTCCAGTCTGTCTCTCTGTCTGTCTCTCTGTCTGTCTCCCAGTCTGTCTCTCAGTATGTCTCTCAGTCTGTCTCTCTGTCTGTCTGTCCAGTCTGTCTCTCTGTCTGTCTCTCTGTCTGTCTCTCAGTCTGTCTCTCAGTATGTATGTATCTCTGTCTGTCTCTCAGTCAGTCTGTCTCTCAGTCTGTCTGTCTCTCAGTCTGTCTCGCAGTCTGTCCTCTATGTCTGTCTGTCTCTCTGTCTGTCTCTCAGTCTGTCTCTCAGTCTGTCTCCCAGTCTGTATCTCAGTCTGTCTCTCAGTCTGTCTCTCAGTCTGTCTCTCAGTCTGTCTGTCTGTCTGTCTGTCTGTCTGTCTGTCTGTCTGTCTGTCTGTCTGTCTGTCTGTCTGTCTGTCTGTCTGTCTGTCTGTCTGT
This sequence comes from Notolepis coatsorum, assembly GCF_963971535.1. NCBI lineage: Eukaryota > Metazoa > Chordata > Actinopteri > Aulopiformes > Paralepididae > Notolepis > Notolepis coatsorum. The sequence goes on along the minus strand of NW_028170754.1, from coordinate 367,186 downwards.
CTGTCTGTCTCTCAGTCTGTCTATCAGTCTGTATGTCTCCCTGTCTGTCTCTCAGTCTGTCTGTCTGTCAATCTGTCTCTCAGTCTGTCTGTCTTTCTGTCTGTATCTCAGTTTGTCTGTCTCTTTGTCTGTCTCTCAGTCTGTCTGTCTCTCAGTATGTCTCTCAGTCTGTCTCCTAGTCTGTCTCTCAGTCTGTCTCTCAGTCTGTCTCTCTGTCTGTCTGTCCAGTCTGTCTATCTGTCTGTCTGTCCAGTCTGTCTCTCTGTCTGTCTCTCTGTCTGTCTGTCTCTCAGTCTGTCTGTATGTCAGTCTGTCTCTCAGTCTGTCTCTCAGTCTGTCTCTCTGTCTGTCTCTCAGTCTGTCTGTCTGTCAATCTGTCTCTCAGTCTGTCTGTCTTTCTGTCTGTATCTCAGTTTGTCTGTCTCTTTGTCTGTCTCTCAGTCTGTCTGTCTCTCAGTATGTCTCTCAGTCTGTATCCTAGTCTGTCTCTCAGTCTGTCTCTCAGTCTGTCTCTCTGTCTGTCTGTCCAGTCTGTCTCTCTGTCTGTCTGTCCAGTCTGTCTCTCTGTCTGTCTCTCTGTCTGTCTGTCTCTCAGTCTGTCTGTCTATCTGTCTGTCTCCCAGTCTGTCTCTCAGTCTGTCTCTCAGTCTGCCTCTCTGTCTGTCTGTCCAGTCTGTCTCTCTGTCTGTCTCTCTGTCTGTCTCTCAGTCTGTCTCTCAGTATGTATGTCTCTCTGTCTGTCTATCAGTCTGTATGTCTCTCAGTCTGTATGTCTGTCTGTCTGTCAGTCTGTCTCTCAGTCTGTCTGTCTATCAGTCTGTCTGTCTCTCAGTATGTCTCTCAGTCTGTCTCTCTGTCTGTCTCTCAGTCTGTCTCGCAGTCTGTCCTCTATGTCTGTCTGTCTCTCTGTCTGTCTCTCAGTATGTCTGTCTCTCAGTCTGTCTCTCAGTCTGTCTCCCAGTCTGTATCTCAGTCTGTCTCTCAGTCTGTCTCTCAGTCTGTATGTCTCTCTGTCTGTCTCTCAGTCTGTCTATCAGTCTGTATGTATCTCTGTCTGTCTCTCAGTCTGTCTGTCTGTCAAACTGTCTCTCAGTCTGTCTGTCTTTCTGTCTGTATCTCAGTTTGTCTGTCTCTTTGTCTGTCTCTCAGTCTGTCTGTCTCTCAGTATGTCTCTCAGTCTGTCTCCTAGTCTGTCTCTCAGTCTGTCTCTCAGTCTGTCTCTCTGTCTCTCAGTATGTCTGTCTGTCTGTCAGTATGTCTCTCAGTCTGTCTCTCAGTCTGCCCTCTCTGTCTGTCCCTTTGTCTGTCTCTCAGTATGTCTGTCTCTCAGTCTGTCTCTCAGTATGTCTCTCAGTCTGTCTCTCAGTCTGTCTGTCAGTCTGTCTCTCAGTCTGTCTCTCAGTCTGCCCTATCTGTCTGTCTGTCCCTCTGTCTGTCTCTCAGTATGTCTGTCTCTCAGTCTGTCTCTCAGTATGTATGTCTCTCTGTCTGTCTCTCAGTCTGTATGTCTCTCAGTCTGTATGTCTGTCTGTCTGTCAGTCTGTCTCTCAGTCTGTCTGTCTATCAGTCTGTCTGTCTCTCAGTATGTCTCTCAGTCTGTCTCTCTGTCTGTCTCTCAGTCTGTCTCGCAGTCTGTCCTCTATGTCTGTCTGTCTCTCTGTCTGTCTCTCAGTATGTCTGTCTCTCAGTCTGTCTCTCAGTCTGTCTCCCAGTCTGTATCTCAGTCTGTCTCTCAGTCTGTCTCTCAGTCTGTCTGTCTGTCTGTCTGTCTGTCTCTCAGTCTGTCTATCAGTCTGTATGTATCTCTGTCTGTCTATCAGTCTGTCTGTCTCTCAGTATGTCTCTCAGTCTGTCTCTCTGTCTGTCTCTCTGTCTGTCTCGCAGTCTGTCCTCTATGTCTGTCTGTCTCTATGTCTGTCTCTCAGTATGTCTGTCTCTCAGTCTGTCTCTCAGTCTGTCTCCCAGTCTGTATCTCAGTCTGTCTCTCAGTCTGTCTCTCAGTCTGTCTGTCTGTCTGTCTGTCTGTCTCTCAGTCTGTCTATCAGTCTGTATGTATCTCTGTCTGTCTCTCAGTCTGTCTGTCTGTCAATCTGTCTCTCAGTCTGTCTGTCTTTCTGTCTGTATCTCAGTTTGTCTGTCTCTTTGTCTGTCTCTCAGTCTGTCTGTCTCTCAGTATGTCTCTCAGTCTGTCTCCTAGTCTGTCTCTCAGTCTGTCTCTCAGTCTGTCTCTCAGTCTGTCTGTCTATCAGTCTGTCTGTCTCTCAGTATGTCTCTCAGTCTGTCTCTCTGTCTGTCTCTCAGTCTGACTCGCAGTCTGTCCTCTATGTCTGTCTGTCTGTCTGTCTGTCTGTCTCTCAGTATGTCTGTCTCTCAGTCTGTCTCTCAGTCTGTCTCCCAGTCTGTATCTCAGTCTGTCTCTCAGTCTGTCTCTCAGTCTGTCTCCCAGTCTGTCTCTCAGTCTTTCTCTCAGTCTGTCTCTCTGTCTGTCTGTCCAGTCTGTCTCTCTGTCTGTCTCTCTGTCTGTCTGTCTGTCAATCTGTCTCTCAGTCTGTCTGTCTTTCTGTCTGTATCTCAGTTTGTCTGTCTCTTTGTCTGTCTCTCAGTCTGTCTGTCTCTCAGTATGTCTCTCAGTCTGTCTCCTAGTCTGTCTCTCAGTCTGTCTCTCAGTCTGTCTCTCAGTCTGTCTGTCTATCAGTCTGTCTGTCTCTCAGTATGTCTCTCAGTCTGTCTCTCTGTCTGTCTCTCAGTCTGACTCGCAGTCTGTCCTCTATGTCTGTCTGTCTCTCTGTCTGTCTCTCAGTATGTCTGTCTCTCAGTCTGTCTCTCAGTCTGTCTCCCAGTCTGTATCTCAGTCTGTCTCTCAGTATGTCTCTCAGTCTGTCTCCCAGTCTGTCTCTCAGTCTGTCTCTCAGTCTGTCTCTCTGTCTGTCTGTCCAGTCTGTCTCTCTGTCTGTCTCTCTGTATGTCTCCCAGTCTGTCTCTCAGTATGTCTCTCAGTCTGTCTCTCTGTCTGTCTGTCCAGTCTGTCTCTCTGTCTGTCTCTCTGTCTGTCTCTCAGTCTGTCTCTCAGTATGTATGTATCTCTGTCTGTCTCTCAGTCTGTATGTCTCTCAGTCTGTATGTCTGTCTGTCTGTCAGTCTGTCTCTCAGTCTGTCTGTCTATCAGTCTGTCTGTCTCTCAGTATGTCTCTCAGTCTGTCTCTCTGTCTGTCTCTCAGTCTGTCTCGCAGTCTGTCCTCTATGTCTGTCTGTCTCTCTGTCTGTCTCTCAGTCTGTCTCTCAGTCTGTCTCCCAGTCTGTATCTCAGTCTGTCTCTCAGTCTGTCTCTCAGTCTGTCTGTCTGTCTGTCTGTCTGTCTGTCTGTCTCTCAGTCTGTATGTCTCTCAGTCTGTCTCTCAGTCTGTCTCTCAGTCTCTCTTAGTCTGTCTCTCAGTCTGTCTCTCAGTCTGTCTCTCAGTCTGTCTCTCAGTCTGTCTCTCTGTCTGTCTGTCCAGTCTGTCTCTCTGTCTGTCTCTCTGTCTGTCTCCCAGTCTGTCTCTCAGTATGTCTCTCAGTCTGTCTCTCTGTCTGTCTGTCCAGTCTGTCTCTCTGTCTGTCTCTCTGTCTGTCTCTCAGTCTGTCTCTCAGTATGTATGTATCTCTGTCTGTCTCTCAGTCTGTATGTCTCTCAGTCTGTATGTCTGTATGTCTGTCAGTCTGTCTCTCAGTCTGTCTGTCTATCAGTATGTCAGTCTGTCTCTCTGTCTGTCTGTCCAGTCTGTCTCTCTGTCTGTCTCTCTGTCTGTCTCTCAGTCTGTCTCTCAGTATGTATGTATCTCTGTCTGTCTCTCAGTCTGTATGTCTCTCAGTCTGTATGTCTGTATGTCTGTCAGTCTGTCTCTCAGTCTGTCTGTCTCTCAGTATGTCTCTCAGTCTGTCTCTCTGTCTGTCTCTCAGTCTGTCTCGCAGTATGTCCTCTATGTCTGTCTGTCTCTCTGTCTGTCTCTCAGTCTGTCTCTCAGTCTGTCTCCCAGTCTGTATCTCAGTCTGTCTCTCAGTCTGTCTGTCTGTCTGTCTGTCTGTCTGTCTGTCTGTCTGTCTGTCTGTCTGTCTGTCTGTCTCTCAGTCTGTCTATCAGTCTGTATGTCTCCCTGTCTGTCTCTCAGTCTGTCTGTCTGTCAATCTGTCTCTCAGTCTGTCTGTCTTTCTGTCTGTATCTCAGTTTGTCTGTCTCTTTGTCTGTCTCTCAGTCTGTCTGTCTCTCAGTATGTCTCTCAGTCTGTCTCCTAGTCTGTCTCTCAGTCTGTCTCTCAGTCTGTCTCTCTGTCTGTCTGTCCAGTCTGTCTATCTGTCTGTCTGTCCAGTCTGTCTCTCTGTCTGTCTCTCTGTCTGTCTGTCTCTCAGTCTGTCTGTATGTCAGTCTGTCTCTCAGTCTGTCTCTCAGTCTGTCTCTCTGTCTGTCTCTCAGTCTGTCTGTCTGTCAATCTGTCTCTCAGTCTGTCTGTCTTTCTGTCTGTATCTCAGTTTGTCTGTCTCTTTGTATGTCTCTCAGTCTGTCTGTCTCTCAGTATGTCTCTCAGTCTGTATCCTAGTCTGTCTCTCAGTCTGTCTCTCAGTCTGTCTCTCTGTCTGTCTGTCCAGTCTGTCTCTCTGTCTGTCTGTCCAGTCTGTCTCTCTGTCTGTCTCTCTGTCTGTCTGTCTCTCATTCTGTCTGTCTCTCTGTCTGTCTCCCAGTCTGTCTCTCAGTCTGTCTCTCAGTCTGCCTCTCTGTCTGTCTGTCCAGTCTGTCTCTCTGTCTGTCTCTCTGTCTGTCTCTCAGTCTGTCTCTCAGTATGTATGTCTCTCTGTCTGTCTATCAGTCTGTATGTCTCTCAGTCTGTATGTCTGTCTGTCTGTCAGTCTGTCTCTCAGTCTGTCTGTTTATCAGTCTGTCTGTCTCTCAGTATGTCTCTCAGTCTGTCTCTCTGTCTGTCTCTCAGTCTGTCTCGCAGTCTGTCCTCTATGTCTGTCTGTCTCTCTGTCTGTCTCTCAGTCTGTCTCTCAGTCTGTCTCCCAGTCTGTATCTCAGTCTGTCTCTCAGTCTGTCTCTCAGTCTGTCTGTCTGTCTGTCTGTCTGTCTGTCTCTCAGTCTGTATGTCTCTCAGTCTGTCTCTCAGTCTGTCTCTCAGTCTCTCTTAGTCTGTCTCTCAGTCTGTCTCTCAGTCTGTCTCTCAGTCTGTCTCTCAGTCTGTCTCTCTGTCTGTCTGTCCAGTCTGTCTCTCTGTCTGTCTCTCTGTCTGTCTCCCAGTCTGTCTCTCAGTATGTCTCTCAGTCTGTCTCTCTGTCTGTCTGTCCAGTCTGTCTCTCTGTCTGTCTCTCTGTCTGTCTCTCAGTCTGTCTCTCAGTATGTATGTATCTCTGTCTGTCTCTCAGTCAGTCTGTCTCTCAGTCTGTCTGTCTATCAGTCTGTCTGTCTCTCAGTATGTCTCTCAGTCTGTCTCTCTGTCTGTCTCTCAGTCTGTCTCGCAGTCTGTCCTCTATGTCTGTCTGTCTCTCTGTCTGTCTCTCAGTCTGTCTCTCAGTCTGTCTCCCAGTCTGTATCTCAGTCTGTCTCTCAGTCTGTCTCTCAGTCTGTCTCTCAGTCTGTCTGTCTGTCTGTCTGTCTGTCTGTCTGTCTGTCTGTCTGTCTGTCTGTCTGTCTGTCTGTCTGTCTGTCTGTCTGTCTGTCTCTCAGTCTGTCTATCAGTCTGTATGTCTCCCTGTCTGTCTCTCAGTCTGTCTGTCTGTCAATCTGTCTCTCAGTCTGTCTGTCTTTCTGTCTGTATCTCAGTTTGTCTGTCTCTTTGTCTGTCTCTCAGTCTGTCTGTCTCTCAGTATGTCTCTCAGTCTGTCTCCTAGTCTGTCTCTCAGTCTGTCTCTCAGTCTGTCTCTCTGTCTGTCTGTCCAGTCTGTCTATCTGTCTGTCTGTCCAGTCTGTCTCTCTGTCTGTCTCTCTGTCTGTCTGTCTCTCAGTCTGTCTGTATGTCAGTCTGTCTCTCAGTCTGTCTCTCAGTCTGTCTCTCTGTCTGTCTCTCAGTCTGTCTGTCTGTCAATCTGTCTCTCAGTCTGTCTGTCTTTCTGTCTGTATCTCAGTTTGTCTGTCTCTTTGTCTGTCTCTCAGTCTGTCTGTCTCTCAGTATGTCTCTCAGTCTGTATCCTAGTCTGTCTCTCAGTCTGTCTCTCAGTCTGTCTCTCTGTCTGTCTGTCCAGTCTGTCTCTCTGTCTGTCTGTCCAGTCTGTCTCTCTGTCTGTCTCTCTGTCTGTCTGTCTCTCAGTCTGTCTGTCTATCTGTCTGTCTCCCAGTCTGTCTCTCAGTCTGTCTCTCAGTCTGCCTCTCTGTCTGTCTGTCCAGTCTGTCTCTCTGTCTGTCTCTCTGTCTGTCTCTCAGTCTGTCTCTCAGTATGTATGTCTCTCTGTCTGTCTATCAGTCTGTATGTCTCTCAGTCTGTATGTCTGTCTGTCTGTCAGTCTGTCTCTCAGTCTGTCTGTCTATCAGTCTGTCTGTCTCTCAGTATGTCTCTCAGTCTGTCTCTCTGTCTGTCTCTCAGTCTGTCTCGCAGTCTGTCCTCTATGTCTGTCTGTCTCTCTGTCTGTCTCTCAGTATGTCTGTCTCTCAGTCTGTCTCTCAGTCTGTCTCCCAGTCTGTATCTCAGTCTGTCTCTCAGTCTGTCTCTCAGTCGGTATGTCTCTCTGTCTGTCTCTCAGTCTGTCTATCAGTCTGTATGTATCTCTGTCTGTCTCTCAGTCTGTCTGTCTGTCAAACTGTCTCTCAGTCTGTCTGTCTTTCTGTCTGTATCTCAGTTTGTCTGTCTCTTTGTCTGTCTCTCAGTCTGTCTGTCTCTCAGTATGTCTCTCAGTCTGTCTCCTAGTCTGTCTCTCAGTCTGTCTCTCAGTCTGTCTCTCTGTCTCTCAGTATGTCTGTCTGTCTGTCAGTATGTCTCTCAGTCTGTCTCTCAGTCTGCCCTCTCTGTCTGTCCCTTTGTCTGTCTCTCAGTATGTCTGTCTCTCAGTCTGTCTCTCAGTATGTCTCTCAGTCTGTCTCTCAGTCTGTCTGTCAGTCTGTCTCTCAGTCTGTCTCTCAGTCTGCCCTATCTGTCTGTCTGTCCCTCTGTCTGTCTCTCAGTATGTCTGTCTCTCAGTCTGTCTCTCAGTATGTATGTCTCTCTGTCTGTCTCTCAGTCTGTATGTCTCTCAGTCTGTATGTCTGTCTGTCTGTCAGTCTGTCTCTCAGTCTGTCTGTCTATCAGTCTGTCTGTCTCTCAGTATGTCTCTCAGTCTGTCTCTCTGTCTGTCTCTCAGTCTGTCTCGCAGTCTGTCCTCTATGTCTGTCTGTCTCTCTGTCTGTCTCTCAGTATGTCTGTCTCTCAGTCTGTCTCTCAGTCTGTCTCCCAGTCTGTATCTCAGTCTGTCTCTCAGTCTGTATCTCAGTCTGTCTGTCTGTCTGTCTGTCTGTCTCTCAGTCTGTCTATCAGTCTGTATGTATCTCTGTCTGTCTATCAGTCTGTCTGTCTCTCAGTATGTCTCTCAGTCTGTCTCTCTGTCTGTCTCTCTGTCTGTCTCGCAGTCTGTCCTCTATGTCTGTCTGTCTCTATGTCTGTCTCTCAGTATGTCTGTCTCTCAGTCTGTCTCTCAGTCTGTCTCCCAGTCTGTATCTCAGTCTGTCTCTCAGTCTGTCTCTCAGTCTGTCTGTCTGTCTGTCTGTCTCTCAGTCTGTCTATCAGTCTGTATGTATCTCTGTCTGTCTCTCAGTCTGTCTGTCTGTCAATCTGTCTCTCAGTCTGTCTGTCTTTCTGTCTGTATCTCAGTTTGTCTGTCTCTTTGTCTGTCTCTCAGTCTGTCTGTCTCTCAGTATGTCTCTCAGTCTGTCTCCTAGTCTGTCTCTCAGTCTGTCTCTCAGTCTGTCTCTCAGTCTGTCTGTCTATCAGTCTGTCTGTCTCTCAGTATGTCTCTCAGTCTGTCTCTCTGTCTGTCTCTCAGTCTGACTCGCAGTCTGTCCTCTATGTCTGTCTGTCTGTCTGTCTGTCTGTCTCTCAGTATGTCTGTCTCTCAGTCTGTCTCTCAGTCTGTCTCCCAGTCTGTATCTCAGTCTGTCTCTCAGTCTGTCTCTCAGTCTGTCTCCCAGTCTGTCTCTCAGTCTTTCTCTCAGTCTGTCTCTCTGTCTGTCTGTCCAGTCTGTCTCTCTGTCTGTCTCTCTGTCTGTCTGTCTGTCAATCTGTCTCTCAGTCTGTCTGTCTTTCTGTCTGTATCTCAGTTTGTCTGTCTCTTTGTCTGTCTCTCAGTCTGTCTGTCTCTCAGTATGTCTCTCAGTCTGTCTCCTAGTCTGTCTCTCAGTCTGTCTCTCAGTCTGTCTCTCAGTCTGTCTGTCTATCAGTCTGTCTGTCTCTCAGTATGTCTCTCAGTCTGTCTCTCTGTCTGTCTCTCAGTCTGACTCGCAGTCTGTCCTCTATGTCTGTCTGTCTCTCTGTCTGTCTCTCAGTATGTCTGTCTCTCAGTCTGTCTCTCAGTCTGTCTCCCAGTCTGTATCTCAGTCTGTCTCTCAGTATGTCATTCAGTCTGTCTCCCAGTCTGTCTCTCAGTCTGTCTCTCAGTCTGTCTCTCTGTCTGTCTGTCCAGTCTGTCTCTCTGTCTGTCTCTCTGTATGTCTCCCAGTCTGTCTCTCAGTATGTCTCTCAGTCTGTCTGTCTGTCTGTCTGTCTGTCTGTCTGTCTGTCTGTCTGTCTGTCTGTCTGTCTGTCTGTCTGTCTGTCTGTCTGTCTGTCTGTCTGTCTGTCTGTCTGTCTGTCTCTCAGTCTGTCTATCAGTCTGTATGTCTCCCTGTCTGTCTCTCAGTCTGTCTGTCTGTCAATCTGTCTCTCAGTCTGTCTGTCTTTCTGTCTGTATCTCAGTTTGTCTGTCTCTTTGTCTGTCTCTCAGTCTGTCTGTCTCTCAGTATGTCTCTCAGTCTGTCTCCTAGTCTGTCTCTCAGTCTGTCTCTCAGTCTGTCTCTCTGTCTGTCTGTCCAGTCTGTCTATCTGTCTGTCTGTCCAGTCTGTCTCTCTGTCTGTCTCTCTGTCTGTCTGTCTCTCAGTCTGTCTGTATGTCAGTCTGTCTCTCAGTCTGTCTCTCAGTCTGTCTCTCTGTCTGTCTCTCAGTCTGTCTGTCTGTCAATCTGTCTCTCAGTCTGTCTGTCTTTCTGTCTGTATCTCAGTTTGTCTGTCTCTTTGTCTGTCTCTCAGTCTGTCTGTCTCTCAGTATGTCTCTCAGTCTGTATCCTAGTCTGTCTCTCAGTCTGTCTCTCAGTCTGTCTCTCTGTCTGTCTGTCCAGTCTGTCTCTCTGTCTGTCTGTCCAGTCTGTCTCTCTGTCTGTCTCTCTGTCTGTCTGTCTCTCATTCTGTCTGTCTCTCTGTCTGTCTCCCAGTCTGTCTCTCAGTCTGTCTCTCAGTCTGCCTCTCTGTCTGTCTGTCCAGTCTGTCTCTCTGTCTGTCTCTCTGTCTGTCTCTCAGTCTGTCTCTCAGTATGTATGTCTCTCTGTCTGTCTATCAGTCTGTATGTCTCTCAGTCTGTATGTCTGTCTGTCTGTCAGTCTGTCTCTCAGTCTGTCTGTTTATCAGTCTGTCTGTCTCTCAGTATGTCTCTCAGTCTGTCTCTCTGTCTGTCTCTCAGTCTGTCTCGCAGTCTGTCCTCTATGTCTGTCTGTCTCTCTGTCTGTCTCTCAGTCTGTCTCTCAGTCTGTCTCCCAGTCTGTATCTCAGTCTGTCTCTCAGTCTGTCTCTCAGTCTGTCTGTCTGTCTGTCTGTCTGTCTGTCTCTCAGTCTGTATGTCTCTCAGTCTGTCTCTCAGTCTGTCTCTCAGTCTCTCTTAGTCTGTCTCTCAGTCTGTCTCTCAGTCTGTCTCTCAGTCTGTCTCTCAGTCTGTCTCTCTGTCTGTCTGTCCAGTCTGTCTCTCTGTCTGTCTCTCTGTCTGTCTCCCAGTCTGTCTCTCAGTATGTCTCTCAGTCTGTCTCTCTGTCTGTCTGTCCAGTCTGTCTCTCTGTCTGTCTCTCTGTCTGTCTCTCAGTCTGTCTCTCAGTATGTATGTATCTCTGTCTGTCTCTCAGTCAGTCTGTCTCTCAGTCTGTCTGTCTCTCAGTCTGTCTCGCAGTCTGTCCTCTATGTATGTCTGTCTCTCTGTCTGTCTCTCAGTCTGTCTCTCAGTCTGTCTCCCAGTCTGTATCTCAGTCTGTCTCTCAGTCTGTCTCTCAGTCTGTCTCTCAGTCTGTCTGTCTGTCTGTCTGTCTGTCTGTCTGTCTGTCTGTCTGTCTGTCTGTCTGTCTGTCTGTCTGTCTGTCTGTCTGTCTGTCTCTCAGTCTGTCTATCAGTCTGTATGTCTCCCTGTCTGTCTCTCAGTCTGTCTGTCTGTCAATCTGTCTCTCAGTCTGTCTGTCTTTCTGTCTGTATCTCAGTTTGTCTGTCTCTTTGTCTGTCTCTCAGTCTGTCTGTCTCTCAGTATGTCTCTCAGTCTGTCTCCTAGTCTGTCTCTCAGTCTGTCTCTCAGTCTGTCTCTCTGTCTGTCTGTCCAGTCTGTCTATCTGTCTGTCTGTCCAGTCTGTCTCTCTGTCTGTCTCTCTGTCTGTCTGTCTCTCAGTCTGTCTGTATGTCAGTCTGTCTCTCAGTCTGTCTCTCAGTCTGTCTCTCTGTCTGTCTCTCAGTCTGTCTGTCTGTCAATCTGTCTCTCAGTCTGTCTGTCTTTCTGTCTGTATCTCAGTTTGTCTGTCTCTTTGTCTGTCTCTCAGTCTGTCTGTCTCTCAGTATGTCTCTCAGTCTGTATCCTAGTCTGTCTCTCAGTCTGTCTCTCAGTCTGTCTCTCTGTCTGTCTGTCCAGTCTGTCTCTCTGTCTGTCTGTCCAGTCTGTCTCTCTGTCTGTCTCTCTGTCTGTCTGTCTCTCAGTCTGTCTGTCTATCTGTCTGTCTCCCAGTCTGTCTCTCAGTCTGTCTCTCAGTCTGCCTCTCTGTCTGTCTGTCCAGTCTGTCTCTCTGTCTGTCTCTCTGTCTGTCTCTCAGTCTGTCTCTCAGTATGTATGTCTCTCTGTCTGTCTATCAGTCTGTATGTCTCTCAGTCTGTATGTCTGTCTGTCTGTCAGTCTGTCTCTCAGTCTGTCTGTCTATCAGTCTGTCTGTCTCTCAGTATGTCTCTCAGTCTGTCTCTCTGTCTGTCTCTCAGTCTGTCTCGCAGTCTGTCCTCTATGTCTGTCTGTCTCTCTGTCTGTCTCTCAGTATGTCTGTCTCTCAGTCTGTCTCTCAGTCTGTCTCCCAGTCTGTATCTCAGTCTGTCTCTCAGTCTGTCTCTCAGTCTGTATGTCTCTCTGTCTGTCTCTCAGTCTGTCTATCAGTCTGTATGTATCTCTGTCTGTCTCTCAGTCTGTCTGTCTGTCAAACTGTCTCTCAGTCTGTCTGTCTTTCTGTCTGTATCTCAGTTTGTCTGTCTCTTTGTCTGTCTCTCAGTCTGTCTGTCTCTCAGTATGTCTCTCAGTCTGTCTCCTAGTCTGTCTCTCAGTCTGTCTCTCAGTCTGTCTCTCTGTCTCTCAGTATGTCTGTCTGTCTGTCAGTATGTCTCTCAGTCTGTCTCTCAGTCTGCCCTCTCTGTCTGTCCCTTTGTCTGTCTCTCAGTATGTCTGTCTCTCAGTCTGTCTCTCAGTATGTCTCTCAGTCTGTCTCTCAGTCTGTCTGTCAGTCTGTCTCTCAGTCTGTCTCTCAGTCTGCCCTATCTGTCTGTCTGTCCCTCTGTCTGTCTCTCAGTATGTCTGTCTCTCAGTCTGTCTCTCAGTATGTATGTCTCTCTGTCTGTCTCTCAGTCTGTATGTCTCTCAGTCTGTATGTCTGTCTGTCTGTCAGTCTGTCTCTCAGTCTGTCTGTCTATCAGTCTGTCTGTCTCTCAGTATGTCTCTCAGTCTGTCTCTCTGTCTGTCTCTCAGTCTGTCTCGCAGTCTGTCCTCTATGTCTGTCTGTCTCTCTGTCTGTCTCTCAGTATGTCTGTCTCTCAGTCTGTCTCTCAGTCTGTCTCCCAGTCTGTATCTCAGTCTGTCTCTCAGTCTGTCTCTCAGTCTGTCTGTCTGTCTGTCTGTCTGTCTCTCAGTCTGTCTATCAGTCTGTATGTATCTCTGTCTGTCTATCAGTCTGTCTGTCTCTCAGTATGTCTCTCAGTCTGTCTCTCTGTCTGTCTCTCTGTCTGTCTCGCAGTCTGTCCTCTATGTCTGTCTGTCTCTATGTCTGTCTCTCAGTATGTCTGTCTCTCAGTCTGTCTCTCAGTCTGTCTCCCAGTCTGTATCTCAGTCTGTCTCTCAGTCTGTCTCTCAGTCTGTCTGTCTGTCTGTCTGTCTGTCTCTCAGTCTGTCTATCAGTCTGTATGTATCTCTGTCTGTCTCTCAGTCTGTCTGTCTGTCAATCTGTCTCTCAGTCTGTCTGTCTTTCTGTCTGTATCTCAGTTTGTCTGTCTCTTTGTCTGTCTCTCAGTCTGTCTGTCTCTCAGTATGTCTCTCAGTCTGTCTCCTAGTCTGTCTCTCAGTCTGTCTCTCAGTCTGTCTCTCAGTCTGTCTGTCTATCAGTCTGTCTGTCTCTCAGTATGTCTCTCAGTCTGTCTCTCTGTCTGTCTCTCAGTCTGACTCGCAGTCTGTCCTCTATGTCTGTCTGTCTGTCTGTCTGTCTGTCTCTCAGTATGTCTGTCTCTCAGTCTGTCTCTCAGTCTGTCTCCCAGTCTGTATCTCAGTCTGTCTCTCAGTCTGTCTCTCAGTCTGTCTCCCAGTCTGTCTCTCAGTCTTTCTCTCAGTCTGTCTCTCTGTCTGTCTGTCCAGTCTGTCTCTCTGTCTGTCTCTCTGTCTGTCTGTCTGTCAATCTGTCTCTCAGTCTGTCTGTCTTTCTGTCTGTATCTCAGTTTGTCTGTCTCTTTGTCTGTCTCTCAGTCTGTCTGTCTCTCAGTATGTCTCTCAGTCTGTCTCCTAGTCTGTCTCTCAGTCTGTCTCTCAGTCTGTCTCTCAGTCTGTCTGTCTATCAGTCTGTCTGTCTCTCAGTATGTCTCTCAGTCTGTCTCTCTGTCTGTCTCTCAGTCTGACTCGCAGTCTGTCCTCTATGTCTGTCTGTCTCTCTGTCTGTCTCTCAGTATGTCTGTCTCTCAGTCTGTCTCTCAGTCTGTCTCCCAGTCTGTATCTCAGTCTGTCTCTCAGTATGTCTCTCAGTCTGTCTCCCAGTCTGTCTCTCAGTCTGTCTCTCAGTCTGTCTCTCTGTCTGTCTGTCCAGTCTGTCTCTCTGTCTGTCTCTCTGTATGTCTCCCAGTCTGTCTCTCAGTATGTCTCTCAGTCTGTCTCTCTGTCTGTCTGTCCAGTCTGTCTCTCTGTCTGTCTCTCTGTCTGTCTCTCAGTCTGTCTCTCAGTATGTATGTATCTCTGTCTGTCTCTCAGTCTGTATGTCTCTCAGTCTGTATGTCTGTCTGTCTGTCAGTCTGTCTCTCAGTATGTCTCTCAGTCTGTCTCTCTGTCTGTCTCTCAGTCTGTCTCGCAGTCTGTCCTCTATGTCTGTCTGTCTCTCTGTCTGTCTCTCAGTCTGTCTCTCAGTCTGTCTCCCAGTCTGTATCTCAGTCTGTCTCTCAGTCTGTCTCTCAGTCTGTCTGTCTGTCTGTCTGTCTGTCTGTCTGTCTGTCTCTCAGTCTGTATGTCTCTCAGTCTGTCTCTCAGTCTGTCTCTCAGTCTCTCTTAGTCTGTCTCTCAGTCTGTCTCTCAGTCTGTCTCTCAGTCTGTCTCTCAGTCTGTCTCTCTGTCTGTCTGTCCAGTCTGTCTCTCTGTCTGTCTCTCTGTCTGTCTCCCAGTCTGTCTCTCAGTATGTCTCTCAGTCTGTCTCTCTGTCTGTCTGTCCAGTCTGTCTCTCTGTCTGTCTCTCTGTCTGTCTCTCAGTCTGTCTCTCAGTATGTATGTATCTCTGTCTGTCTCTCAGTCTGTATGTCTCTCAGTCTGTATGTCTGTATGTCTGTCAGTCTGTCTCTCAGTCTGTCTGTCTATCAGTATGTCAGTCTGTCTCTCTGTCTGTCTGTCCAGTCTGTCTCTCTGTCTGTCTCTCTGTCTGTCTCTCAGTCTGTCTCTCAGTATGTATGTATCTCTGTCTGTCTCTCAGTCTGTATGTCTCTCAGTCTGTATGTCTGTATGTCTGTCAGTCTGTCTCTCAGTCTGTCTGTCTCTCAGTATGTCTCTCAGTCTGTCTCTCTGTCTGTCTCTCAGTCTGTCTCGCAGTATGTCCTCTATGTCTGTCTGTCTCTCTGTCTGTCTCTCAGTCTGTCTCTCAGTCTGTCTCCCAGTCTGTATCTCAGTCTGTCTCTCAGTCTGTCTGTCTGTCTGTCTGTCTGTCTGTCTGTCTGTCTGTCTGTCTGTCTGTCTGTCTCTCAGTCTGTCTATCAGTCTGTATGTCTCCCTGTCTGTCTCTCAGTCTGTCTGTCTGTCAATCTGTCTCTCAGTCTGTCTGTCTTTCTGTCTGTATCTCAGTTTGTCTGTCTCTTTGTCTGTCTCTCAGTCTGTCTGTCTCTCAGTATGTCTCTCAGTCTGTCTCCTAGTCTGTCTCTCAGTCTGTCTCTCAGTCTGTCTCTCTGTCTGTCTGTCCAGTCTGTCTATCTGTCTGTCTGTCCAGTCTGTCTCTCTGTCTGTCTCTCTGTCTGTCTGTCTCTCAGTCTGTCTGTATGTCAGTCTGTCTCTCAGTCTGTCTCTCAGTCTGTCTCTCTGTCTGTCTCTCAGTCTGTCTGTCTGTCAATCTGTCTCTCAGTCTGTCTGTCTTTCTGTCTGTATCTCAGTTTGTCTGTCTCTTTGTCTGTCTCTCAGTCTGTCTGTCTCTCAGTATGTCTCTCAGTCTGTATCCTAGTCTGTCTCTCAGTCTGTCTCTCAGTCTGTCTCTCTGTCTGTCTGTCCAGTCTGTCTCTCTGTCTGTCTGTCCAGTCTGTCTCTCTGTCTGTCTCTCTGTCTGTCTGTCTCTCATTCTGTCTGTCTCTCTGTCTGTCTCCCAGTCTGTCTCTCAGTCTGTCTCTCAGTCTGCCTCTCTGTCTGTCTGTCCAGTCTGTCTCTCTGTCTGTCTCTCTGTCTGTCTCTCAGTCTGTCTCTCAGTATGTATGTCTCTCTGTCTGTCTATCAGTCTGTATGTCTCTCAGTCTGTATGTCTGTCTGTCTGTCAGTCTGTCTCTCAGTCTGTCTGTTTATCAGTCTGTCTGTCTCTCAGTATGTCTCTCAGTCTGTCTCTCTGTCTGTCTCTCAGTCTGTCTCGCAGTCTGTCCTCTATGTCTGTCTGTCTCTCTGTCTGTCTCTCAGTATGTCTGTCTCTCAGTCTGTCTCTCAGTCTGTCTCCCAGTCTGTATCTCAGTCTGTCTCTCAGTCTGTCTCTCAGTCTGTATGTCTCTCTGTCTGTCTCTCAGTCTGTCTATCAGTCTGTATGTCTCTCTGTCTGTCTCTCAGTCTGTCTGTCTGTCAATCTGTCTCTCAGTCTGTCTGTCTTTCTGTCTGTATCTCAGTTTGTCTGTCTCTTTGTCTGTCTCTCAGTCTGTCTGTCTCTCAGTATGTCTCTCAGTCTGTCTCCTAGTCTGTCTCTCAGTCTGTCTCTCAGTCTGTCTCTCTGTCTCTCAGTATGTCTGTCTGTCTGTCAGTCTGTCTCTCAGTCTGTCTCTCAGTCTGCCCTCTCTGTCTGTCCCTTTGTCTGTCTCTCAGTATGTCTGTCTCTCAGTCTGTCTCTCAGTATGTCTCTCAGTCTGTCTCTCAGTCTGTCTGTCAGTCTGTCTCTCAGTCTGTCTCTCAGTCTGCCCTATCTGTCTGTCTGTCCCTCTGTCTGTCTCTCAGTATGTCTGTCTCTCAGTCTGTCTCTCAGTATGTCTCTCAGTCTGTCTCTCAGTCTGTCTCTCAGTCTGTCTCTCAGTCTGTCTCTCAGGCTGTCTCTCAGTCTCTCTCAGTCTGTCTCTCAGTCTGTCTGTCTCTCAGTCTGTCTGTCTGTCTGTCTGTCAGTCTGTCTCTCAGTCTGTCTGTCTCTCTGTCTGTCTCTCAGTCTGTCTGTCTATCTGTCTGTCTCTCAGTCTGTCTCTCAGTATGTCTCTCAGTCTGTCTCTCAGTCTGTCTCTCAGTCTGTCTCTCAGTCTGTCTCTCAGGCTGTCTCTCAGTCTCTCTCAGTCTGTCTCTCAGTCTGTCTCTCTGTCTGTCTGTCCAGTCTGTCTATCTGTCTGTCTGTCCAGTCTGTCTCTCTGTCTGTCTCTCTGTCTGTCTGTCTCTCAGTCTGTCTGTATGTCAGTCTGTCTCTCAGTCTGTCTCTCAGTCTGTCTCTCTGTCTGTCTCTCAGTCTGTCTGTCTGTCAATCTGTCTCTCAGTCTGTCTGTCTTTCTGTCTGTATCTCAGTTTGTCTGTCTCTTTGTCTGTCTCTCAGTCTGTCTGTCTCTCAGTATGTCTCTCAGTCTGTATCCTAGTCTGTCTCTCAGTCTGTCTCTCAGTGTGTCTCTCTGTCTGTCTGTCCAGTCTGTCTCTCTGTCTGTCTGTCCAGTCTGTCTCTCTGTCTGTCTCTCTGTCTGTCTGTCTCTCAGTCTGTCTGTCTCTCTGTCTGTCTCCCAGTCTGTCTCTCAGTCTGTCTCTCAGTCTGCCTCTCTGTCTGTCTGTCCAGTCTGTCTCTCTGTCTGTCTCTCTGTCTGTCTCTCAGTCTGTCTCTCAGTATGTATGTCTCTCTGTCTGTCTATCAGTCTGTATGTCTCTCAGTCTGTATGTCTGTCTGTCTGTCAGTCTGTCTCTCAGTCTGTCTGTCTATCAGTCTGTCTGTCTCTCAGTATGTCTCTCAGTCTGTCTCTCTGTCTGTCTCTCAGTCTGTCTCGCAGTCTGTCCTCTATGTCTGTCTGTCTCTCTGTCTGTCTCTCAGTATGTCTGTCTCTCAGTCTGTCTCTCAGTCTGTCTCCCAGTCTGTATCTCAGTCTGTCTCTCAGTCTGTCTCTCAGTCTGTATGTCTCTCTGTCTGTCTCTCAGTCTGTCTATCAGTCTGTATGTCTCTCTGTCTGTCTCTCAGTCTGTCTGTCTGTCAATCTGTCTTTCAGTCTGTCTGTCTTTCTGTCTGTATCTCAGTTTGTCTGTCTCTTTGTCTGTCTCTCAGTCTGTCTGTCTCTCAGTATGTCTCTCAGTCTGTCTCCTAGTCTGTCTCTCAGTCTGTCTCTCAGTCTGTCTCTCTGTCTCTCAGTATGTCTGTCTGTCTGTCAGTCTGTCTCTCAGTCTGTCTCTCAGTCTGCCCTCTCTGTCTGTCCCTTTGTCTGTCTCTCAGTATGTCTGTCTCTCAGTCTGTCTCTCAGTATGTCTCTCAGTCTGTCTCTCAGTCTGTCTGTCAGTCTGTCTCTCAGTCTGTCTCTCAGTCTGCCCTATCTGTCTGTCTGTCCCTCTGTCTGTCTCTCAGTATGTCTGTCTCTCAGTCTGTCTCTCAGTATGTCTCTCAGTCTGTCTCTCAGTCAGTCTCTCAGTCTGTCTCTCAGTCTGTCTCTCAGGCTGTCTCTCAGTCTCTCTCAGTCTGTCTCTCAGTATGTCTGTCTCTCAGTCTGTCTGTCTGTCTGTCTGTCAGTCTGTCTCTCAGTCTGTCTGTCTCTCTGTCTGTCTCTCAGTCTGTCTGTCTATCTGTCTGTCTCTCAGTCTGTCTCTCAGTATGTCTCTCAGTCTGTCTCTCAGTCTGTCTCTCAGTCTGTCTCTCAGTCTGTCTCTCAGGCTGTCTCTCAGTCTCTCTCAGTATGTCTCTCAGTCTGTCTGTCTCTCAGTCTGTCTGTCTGTCTGTCAGTCTGTCTCTCAGTCTGTCTGTCTCTCTGTCTGTCTCTCAGTCTGTCTGTCTGTCTATCTGTCTGTCTCTCAGTCTGCCTGTCTCTCTGTCTGTCTCTCAGTCTGTATCTCTGTCTGTCTGTCTCTCAGTCTGTCTGTATCTCAGTCTGTCTGTCAGTCTGTCTCTCTGTCTGTCTCTCATTCTGTCAGTCTGTCTCTCTGTCTGTCTCTCAGTCTGCCTGTCTCTCAGTCTGCCTGTCTCTCAGTCTGTCTGTCTCTCAGTCTGTCTCTCAGTCTGTATATCTGTCTGTCTCTCAGTCTGTCCTCTCTGTAATAATAATAATAATGGATTGGATTTATATAGCGCTCTTCGTGACACCCCAGAGACCCCAGAGCGCTTACAGAGTCCATTATTCGTTCATACACAGTCATACCGGTGGTGGTAAGCTACAATTGCAGCCAGAGCTGCCCTGAGGCAGACTCACGGAAGCGTGGCGAATAATCAACGCCTACGGCCCCTCCGACCACCACCAACATTCATTCACATGCATACACATTCATACGAGGCAAGTAGGTTAAGTGTCTTGCCCAAGGACACAACGGCAGTGGGATGGATATGGGCTTGAGCGGGATTCGAACCACCAACCCTTCGATCATTGGACGACCCGCTCTACCCCTGAGCCACGCCGCTGTCTGTCTGTCTATCTGTCTGTCTCTCAGTATGTCTGTATCTCAGTCTGTCTTTCAGTCTGTCTCTCAGTCTGTCTCCCAGTCTGTCTCTCAGTCTGTCTCTCAGTCTGTCTCTCTGTCTGTCTGTCCAGTCTGTCTCTCTGTCTGTCTCTCTGTCTGTCTCTCAGTCTGTCTCTCAGTATGTCTCTCAGTCTGTCTCTCAGTCTGTCTCTCAGTCTGTCTCTCAGGCTGTCTCTCAGTCTCTCTCAGTCTGTCTCTCAGTCTGTCTGTCTCTCAGTCTGTCTGTCTGTCAATCTGTCTCTCAGTCTGTCTGTCTTTCTGTCTGTATCTCAGTTTGTCTGTCTCTTTGTCTGTCTCTCAGTCTGTCTGTCTCTCAGTATGTCTCTCAGTCTGTCTCCTAGTCTGTCTCTCAGTCTGTCTCTCAGTCTGTCTCTCAGTCTGTCTGTCTATCAGTCTGTCTGTCTCTCAGTATGTCTCTCAGTCTGTCTCTCTGTCTGTCTCTCAGTCTGACTCGCAGTCTGTCCTCTATGTCTGTCTGTCTCTCTGTCTGTCTCTCAGTATGTCTGTCTCTCAGTCTGTCTCTCAGTCTGTCTCCCAGTCTGTATCTCAGTCTGTCTCTCAGTCTGTCTCTCAGTCTGTCTCCCAGTCTGTCTCTCAGTCTGTCTCTCAGTCTGTCTCTCTGTCTGTCTGTCCAGTCTGTCTCTCTGTCTGTCTCTCTGTCTGTCTCCCAGTCTGTATCTCAGTATGTCTCTCAGTCTGTCTCTCTGTCTGTCTGTCCAGTCTGTCTCTCTGTCTGTCTCTCTGTCTGTCTCTCAGTCTGTCT
The DNA here is from genome assembly GCF_963971535.1 of Notolepis coatsorum. NCBI lineage: Eukaryota > Metazoa > Chordata > Actinopteri > Aulopiformes > Paralepididae > Notolepis > Notolepis coatsorum. Next base: position 347,940 of record NW_028170754.1, on the reverse strand, counting down.
CTCAGTATGTATGTATCTCTGTCTGTCTCTCAGTCTGTATGTCTCTCAGTCTGTATGTCTGTCTGTCTGTCAGTCTGTATCTCAGTCTGTCTGTCTATCAGTCTGTCTGTCTCTCAGTATGTCTCTCAGTCTGTCTCTCTGTCTGTCTCTCAGTCTGTCTCGCAGTCTGTCCTCTATGTCTGTCTGTCTCTCTGTCTGTCTCTCAGTCTGTCTCTCAGTCTGTCTCCCAGTCTGTATCTCAGTCTGTCTCTCAGTCTGTCTCTCAGTCTGTCTGTCTGTCTGTCTGTCTGTCTCTCAGTCTGTATGTCTCTCAGTCTGTCTCTCAGTCTGTCTCTCAGTCTCTCTTAGTCTGTCTCTCAGTCTGTCTCTCAGTCTGTCTCTCAGTCTGTCTCTCTGTCTGTCTGTCCAGTCTGTCTCTCTGTCTGTCTCTCTGTCTGTCTCCCAGTCTGTCTCTCAGTATGTCTCTCAGTCTGTCTCTCTGTCTGTCTGTCCAGTCTGTCTCTCTGTCTGTCTCTCTGTCTGTCTCTCAGTCTGTCTCTCAGTATGTATGTATCTCTGTCTGTCTCTCAGTCTGTATGTCTCTCAGTCTGTATGTCTGTATGTCTGTCAGTCTGTCTCTCAGTCTGTCTGTCTATCAGTCTGTCTGTCTCTCAGTATGTCTCTCAGTCTGTCTCTCTGTCTGTCTCTCAGTCTGTCTCGCAGTCTGTCCTCTATGTCTGTCTGTCTCTCTGTCTGTCTCTCAGTCTGTCTCTCAGTCTGTCTCTCAGTCTGTCTCTCTGTCTGTCTCTCAGTCTGTCTGTCTGTCAATCTGTCTCTCAGTCTGTCTGTCTTTCTGTCTGTATCTCAGTTTGTCTGTCTCTTTGTCTGTCTCTCAGTCTGTCTGTCTCTCAGTATGTCTCTCAGTCTGTATCCTAGTCTGTCTCTCAGTCTGTCTCTCAGTCTGTCTCTCTGTCTGTCTGTCCAGTCTGTCTCTCTGTCTGTCTGTCCAGTCTGTCTCTATGTCTGTCTCTCTGTCTGTCTGTCTCTCAGTCTGTCTGTCTCTCTGTCTGTCTCCCAGTCTGTCTCTCAGTCTGTCTCTCAGTCTGTCTCTCTGTCTGTCTGTCCAGTCTGTCTCTCTGTCTGTCTCTCTGTCTGTCTCTCAGTCTGTCTATCAGTCTGTATGTCTCTCAGTCTGTCTGTCTATCAGTCTGTCTGTCTCTCAGTATGTCTCTCAGTCTGTCTCTCTGTCTGTCTCTCAGTCTGTCTCGCAGTCTGTCCTATATGTCTGTCTGTCTCTCTGTCTGTCTCTCAGTATGTCTGTCTCTCAGTCTGTCTCTCAGTCTGTCTCCCAGTCTGTATCTCAGTCTGTCTCTCAGTCTGTCTCTCAGTCTGTATGTCTCTCTGTCTGTCTCTCAGTCTGTCTATCAGTCTGTATGTCTCTCTGTCTGTCTCTCAGTCTGTCTGTCTGTCAATCTGTCTCTCTGTCTGTCTCCCAGTCTGTCTCTCAGTATGTCTCTCAGTCTGTCTCTCTGTCTGTCTGTCCAGTCTGTCTCTCTGTCTGTCTCTCTGTCTGTCTCTCAGTCTGTCTCTCAGTATGTATGTATCTCTGTCTGTCTCTCAGTCTGTATGTCTCTCAGTCTGTATGTCTGTATGTCTGTCAGTCTGTCTCTCAGTCTGTCTGTCTATCAGTCTGTCTGTCTCTCAGTATGTCTCTCAGTCTGTCTCTCTGTCTGTCTCTCAGTCTGTCTCGCAGTATGTCCTCTATGTCTGTCTGTCTCTCTGTCTGTCTCTCAGTCTGTCTCTCAGTCTGTCTCCCAGTCTGTATCTCAGTCTGTCTCTCAGTCTGTCTCTCAGTCTGTCTGTCTGTCTGTCTGTCTGTCTGTCTGTCTGTCTGTCTGTCTGTCTGTCTGTCTGTCTGTCTGTCTGTCTCTCAGTCTGTCTATCAGTCTGTATGTCTCCCTGTCTGTCTCTCAGTCTGTCTGTCTGTCAATCTGTCTCTCAGTCTGTCTGTCTTTCTGTCTGTATCTCAGTTTGTCTGTCTCTTTGTCTGTCTCTCAGTCTGTCTGTCTCTCAGTATGTCTCTCAGTCTGTCTCCTAGTCTGTCTCTCAGTCTGTCTCTCAGTCTGTCTCTCTGTCTGTCTGTCCAGTCTGTCTATCTGTCTGTCTGTCCAGTCTGTCTCTCTGTCTGTCTCTCTGTCTGTCTGTCTCTCAGTCTGTCTGTATGTCAGTCTGTCTCTCAGTCTGTCTCTCAGTCTGTCTCTCTGTCTGTCTCTCAGTCTGTCTCGCAGTCTGTCCTCTATGTCTGTCTGTCTCTCTGTCTGTCTCTCAGTATGTCTGTCTCTCAGTCTGTCTCTCAGTCTGTCTCCCAGTCTGTATCTCAGTCTGTCTCTCAGTCTGTCTCTCAGTCTGTATGTCTCTCTGTCTGTCTCTCAGTCTGTCTATCAGTCTGTATGTCTCTCTGTCTGTCTCTCAGTCTGTCTGTCTGTCAATCTGTCTCTCAGTCTGTCTGTCTTTCTGTCTGTATCTCAGTTTGTCTGTCTCTTTGTCTGTCTCTCAGTCTGTCTGTCTCTCAGTATGTCTCTCAGTCTGTCTCCTAGTCTGTCTCTCAGTCTGTCTCTCAGTCTGTCTCTCTGTCTCTCAGTATGTCTGTCTGTCTGTCAGTCTGTCTCTCAGTCTGTCTCTCAGTCTGCCCTCTCTGTCTGTCCCTTTGTCTGTCTCTCAGTATGTCTGTCTCTCAGTCTGTCTCTCAGTATGTCTCTCAGTCTGTCTCTCAGTCTGTCTGTCAGTCTGTCTCTCAGTCTGTCTCTCAGTCTGCCCTATCTGTCTGTCTGTCCCTCTGTCTGTCTCTCAGTATGTCTGTCTCTCAGTCTGTCTCTCAGTATGTCTCTCAGTCTGTCTCTCAGTCTGTCTCTCAGTCTGTCTCTCAGTCTGTCTCTCAGGCTGTCTCTCAGTCTCTCTCAGTCTGTCTCTCAGTCTGTCTGTCTCTCAGTCTGTCTGTCTGTCTGTCTGTCAGTCTGTCTCTCAGTCTGTCTGTATGTCAGTCTGTCTCTCAGTCTGTCTCTCAGTCTGTCTCTCTGTCTGTCTCTCAGTCTGTCTTTCTGTCAATCTGTCTCTCAGTCTGTCTGTCTTTCTGTCTGTATCTCAGTTTGTCTGTCTCTTTGTCTGTCTCTCAGTCTGTCTGTCTCTCAGTATGTCTCTCAGTCTGTATCCTAGTCTGTCTCTCAGTCTGTCTCTCAGTCTGTCTCTCTGTCTGTCTGTCCAGTCTGTCTCTCTGTCTGTCTGTCCAGTCTGTCTCTCTGTCTGTCTCTCTGTCTGTCTGTCTCTCATTCTGTCTGTCTCTCTGTCTGTCTCCCAGTCTGTCTCTCAGTCTGTCTCTCAGTCTGCCTCTCTGTCTGTCTGTCCAGTCTGTCTCTCTGTCTGTCTCTCTGTCTGTCTCTCAGTCTGTCTCTCAGTATGTATGTCTCTCTGTCTGTTTATCAGTCTGTCTGTCTCTCAGTATGTCTCTCAGTCTGTCTCTCTGTCTGTCTCTCAGTCTGTCTCGCAGTCTGTCCTCTATGTCTGTCTGTCTCTCTGTCTGTCTCTCAGTATGTCTGTCTCTCAGTCTGTCTCTCAGTCTGTCTCCCAGTCTGTATCTCAGTCTGTCTCTCAGTCTGTCTCTCAGTCTGTATGTCTCTCTGTCTGTCTCTCAGTCTGTCTATCAGTCTGTATGTCTCTCTGTCTGTCTCTCAGTCTGTCTGTCTGTCAATCTGTCTCTCAGTCTGTCTGTCTTTCTGTCTGTATCTCAGTTTGTCTGTCTCTTTGTCTGTCTCTCAGTCTGTCTGTCTCTCAGTATGTCTCTCAGTCTGTCTCCTAGTCTGTCTCTCAGTCTGTCTCTCAGTCTGTCTCTCTGTCTCTCAGTTTGTCTGTCTGTCTGTCAGTCTGTCTCTCAGTCTGTCTCTCAGTCTGCCCTCTCTGTCTGTCCCTTTGTCTGTCTCTCAGTATGTCTGTCTCTCAGTCTGTCTCTCAGTATGTCTCTCAGTCTGTCTCTCAGTCTGTCTGTCAGTCTGTCTCTCAGTCTGTCTCTCAGTCTGCCCTATCTGTCTGTCTGTCCCTCTGTCTGTCTCTCAGTATGTCTGTCTCTCAGTCTGTCTCTCAGTATGTCTCTCAGTCTGTCTCTCAGTCTGTCTCTCAGTCTGTCTCTCAGTCTGTCTCTCAGGCTGTCTCTCAGTCTCTCTCAGTCTGTCTCTCAGTCTGTCTGTCTCTCAGTCTGTCTGTCTGTCTGTCTGTCAGTCTGTCTCTCAGTCTGTCTGTCTCTCTGTCTGTCTCTCAGTCTGTCTGTCTATCTGTCTGTCTCTCAGTCTGTCTCTCAGTATGTCTCTCAGTCTGTCTCTCAGTCTGTCTCTCAGTCTGTCTCTCAGTCTGTCTCTCAGGCTGTCTCTCAGTCTCTCTCAGTCTGTCTCTCAGTCTGTCTCTCTGTCTGTCTGTCCAGTCTGTCTATCTGTCTGTCTGTCCAGTCTGTCTCTCTGTCTGTCTCTCTGTCTGTCTGTCTCTCAGTCTGTCTGTATGTCAGTCTGTCTCTCAGTCTGTCTCTCAGTCTGTCTCTCTGTCTGTCTCTCAGTCTGTCTGTCTGTCAATCTGTCTCTCAGTCTGTCTGTCTTTCTGTCTGTATCTCAGTTTGTCTGTCTCTTTGTCTGTCTCTCAGTCTGTCTGTCTCTCAGTATGTCTCTCAGTCTGTATCCTAGTCTGTCTCTCAGTCTGTCTCTCAGTCTGTCTCTCTGTCTGTCTGTCCAGTCTGTCTCTCTGTCTGTCTGTCCAGTCTGTCTCTCTGTCTGTCTCTCTGTCTGTCTGTCTCTCAGTCTGTCTGTCTCTCTGTCTGTCTCCCAGTCTGTCTCTCAGTCTGTCTCTCAGTCTGCCTCTCTGTCTGTCTGTCCAGTCTGTCTCTCTGTCTGTCTCTCTGTCTGTCTCTCAGTCTGTCTCTCAGTATGTATGTCTCTCTGTCTGTCTATCAGTCTGTATGTCTCTCAGTCTGTATGTCTGTCTGTCTGTCAGTCTGTCTCTCAGTCTGTCTGTCTATCAGTCTGTCTGTCTCTCAGTATGTCTCTCAGTCTGTCTCTCTGTCTGTCTCTCAGTCTGTCTCGCAGTCTGTCCTCTATGTCTGTCTGTCTCTCTGTCTGTCTCTCAGTATGTCTGTCTCTCAGTCTGTCTCTCAGTCTGTCTCCCAGTCTGTATCTCAGTCTGTCTCTCAGTCTGTCTCTCAGTCTGTATGTCTCTCTGTCTGTCTCTCAGTCTGTCTATCAGTCTGTATGTCTCTCTGTCTGTCTCTCAGTCTGTCTGTCTGTCAATCTGTCTTTCAGTCTGTCTGTCTTTCTGTCTGTATCTCAGTTTGTCTGTCTCTTTGTCTGTCTCTCAGTCTGTCTGTCTCTCAGTATGTCTCTCAGTCTGTCTCCTAGTCTGTCTCTCAGTCTGTCTCTCAGTCTGTCTCTCTGTCTCTCAGTATGTCTGTCTGTCTGTCAGTCTGTCTCTCAGTCTGTCTCTCAGTCTGCCCTCTCTGTCTGTCCCTTTGTCTGTCTCTCAGTATGTCTGTCTCTCAGTCTGTCTCTCAGTATGTCTCTCAGTCTGTCTCTCAGTCTGTCTGTCAGTCTGTCTCTCAGTCTGTCTCTCAGTCTGCCCTATCTGTCTGTCTGTCCCTCTGTCTGTCTCTCAGTATGTCTGTCTCTCAGTCTGTCTCTCAGTATGTCTCTCAGTCTGTCTCTCAGTCAGTCTCTCAGTCTGTCTCTCAGTCTGTCTCTCAGGCTGTCTCTCAGTCTCTCTCAGTCTGTCTCTCAGTATGTCTGTCTCTCAGTCTGTCTGTCTGTCTGTCTGTCAGTCTGTCTCTCAGTCTGTCTGTCTCTCTGTCTGTCTCTCAGTCTGTCTGTCTATCTGTCTGTCTCTCAGTCTGTCTCTCAGTATGTCTCTCAGTCTGTCTCTCAGTCTGTCTCTCAGTCTGTCTCTCAGTCTGTCTCTCAGGCTGTCTCTCAGTCTCTCTCAGTATGTCTCTCAGTCTGTCTGTCTCTCAGTCTGTCTGTCTGTCTGTCAGTCTGTCTCTCAGTCTGTCTGTCTCTCTGTCTGTCTCTCAGTCTGTCTGTCTGTCTATCTGTCTGTCTCTCAGTCTGCCTGTCTCTCTGTCTGTCTCTCAGTCTGTATCTCTGTCTGTCTGTCTCTCAGTCTGTCTGTATCTCAGTCTGTCTGTCAGTCTGTCTCTCTGTCTGTCTCTCATTCTGTCAGTCTGTCTCTCTGTCTGTCTCTCAGTCTGCCTGTCTCTCAGTCTGCCTGTCTCTCAGTCTGTCTGTCTCTCAGTCTGTCTCTCAGTCTGTATATCTGTCTGTCTCTCAGTCTGTCCTCTCTGTAATAATAATAATAATGGATTGGATTTATATAGCGCTCTTCGTGACACCCCAGAGACCCCAGAGCGCTTACAGAGTCCATTATTCGTTCATACACAGTCATACCGGTGGTGGTAAGCTACAATTGCAGCCAGAGCTGCCCTGAGGCAGACTCACGGAAGCGTGGCGAATAATCAACGCCTACGGCCCCTCCGACCACCACCAACATTCATTCACATGCATACACATTCATACGAGGCAAGTAGGTTAAGTGTCTTGCCCAAGGACACAACGGCAGTGGGATGGATATGGGCTTGAGCGGGATTCGAACCACCAACCCTTCGATCATTGGACGACCCGCTCTACCCCTGAGCCACGCCGCTGTCTGTCTGTCTATCTGTCTGTCTCTCAGTATGTCTGTATCTCAGTCTGTCTTTCAGTCTGTCTCTCAGTCTGTCTCCCAGTCTGTCTCTCAGTCTGTCTCTCAGTCTGTCTCTCTGTCTGTCTGTCCAGTCTGTCTCTCTGTCTGTCTCTCTGTCTGTCTCTCAGTCTGTCTCTCAGTATGTCTCTCAGTCTGTCTCTCAGTCTGTCTCTCAGTCTGTCTCTCAGGCTGTCTCTCAGTCTCTCTCAGTCTGTCTCTCAGTCTGTCTGTCTCTCAGTCTGTCTGTCTGTCAATCTGTCTCTCAGTCTGTCTGTCTTTCTGTCTGTATCTCAGTTTGTCTGTCTCTTTGTCTGTCTCTCAGTCTGTCTGTCTCTCAGTATGTCTCTCAGTCTGTCTCCTAGTCTGTCTCTCAGTCTGTCTCTCAGTCTGTCTCTCAGTCTGTCTGTCTATCAGTCTGTCTGTCTCTCAGTATGTCTCTCAGTCTGTCTCTCTGTCTGTCTCTCAGTCTGACTCGCAGTCTGTCCTCTATGTCTGTCTGTCTCTCTGTCTGTCTCTCAGTATGTCTGTCTCTCAGTCTGTCTCTCAGTCTGTCTCCCAGTCTGTATCTCAGTCTGTCTCTCAGTCTGTCTCTCAGTCTGTCTCCCAGTCTGTCTCTCAGTCTGTCTCTCAGTCTGTCTCTCTGTCTGTCTGTCCAGTCTGTCTCTCTGTCTGTCTCTCTGTCTGTCTCCCAGTCTGTATCTCAGTATGTCTCTCAGTCTGTCTCTCTGTCTGTCTGTCCAGTCTGTCTCTCTGTCTGTCTCTCTGTCTGTCTCTCAGTCTGTCTCTCAGTATGTATGTATCTCTGTCTGTCTCTCAGTCTGTATGTCTCTCAGTCTGTATGTCTGTCTGTCTGTCAGTCTGTATCTCAGTCTGTCTGTCTATCAGTCTGTCTGTCTCTCAGTATGTCTCTCAGTCTGTCTCTCTGTCTGTCTCTCAGTCTGTCTCGCAGTCTGTCCTCTATGTCTGTCTGTCTCTCTGTCTGTCTCTCAGTCTGTCTCTCAGTCTGTCTCCCAGTCTGTATCTCAGTCTGTCTCTCAGTCTGTCTCTCAGTCTGTCTGTCTGTCTGTCTGTCTGTCTCTCAGTCTGTATGTCTCTCAGTCTGTCTCTCAGTCTGTCTCTCAGTCTCTCTTAGTCTGTCTCTCAGTCTGTCTCTCAGTCTGTCTCTCAGTCTGTCTCTCTGTCTGTCTGTCCAGTCTGTCTCTCTGTCTGTCTCTCTGTCTGTCTCCCAGTCTGTCTCTCAGTATGTCTCTCAGTCTGTCTCTCTGTCTGTCTGTCCAGTCTGTCTCTCTGTCTGTCTCTCTGTCTGTCTCTCAGTCTGTCTCTCAGTATGTATGTATCTCTGTCTGTCTCTCAGTCTGTATGTCTCTCAGTCTGTATGTCTGTATGTCTGTCAGTCTGTCTCTCAGTCTGTCTGTCTATCAGTCTGTCTGTCTCTCAGTATGTCTCTCAGTCTGTCTCTCTGTCTGTCTCTCAGTCTGTCTCGCAGTCTGTCCTCTATGTCTGTCTGTCTCTCTGTCTGTCTCTCAGTCTGTCTCTCAGTCTGTCTCCCAGTCTGTATCTCAGTCTGTCTCTCAGTCTGTCTGTCTGTCTGTCTGTCTGTCTGTCTGTCTGTCTGTCTGTCTGTCTGTCTGTCTGTCTGTCTGTCTGTCTGTCTGTCTGTCTGTCAGTCTGTCTCTCAGTCTGTCTGTCTATCAGTCTGTCTGTCTCTCAGTCTGTCTCTCAGTCTGTCTCCCAGTCTGTATCTCAGTCTGTCTCTCAGTCTGTCTGTCTGTCTGTCTGTCTGTCTGTCTGTCTGTCTGTCTGTCTGTCTGTCTGTCTGTCTGTCTGTCTGTCTGTCTGTCTCTCAGTCTGTCTATCAGTCTGTATGTCTCCCTGTCTGTCTCTCAGTCTGTCTGTCTGTCAATCTGTCTCTCAGTCTGTCTGTCTTTCTGTCTGTATCTCAGTTTGTCTGTCTCTTTGTCTGTCTCTCAGTCTGTCTGTCTCTCAGTATGTCTCTCAGTCTGTCTCCTAGTCTGTCTCTCAGTCTGTCTCTCAGTATGTCTCTCTGTCTGTCTGTCCAGTCTGTCTATCTGTCTGTCTGTCCAGTCTGTCTCTCTGTCTGTCTCTCTGTCTGTCTGTCTCTCAGTCTGTCTGTATGTCAGTCTGTCTCTCAGTCTGTCTCTCAGTCTGTCTCTCTGTCTGTCTCTCAGTCTGTCTGTCTGTCAATCTGTCTCTCAGTCTGTCTGTCTTTCTGTCTGTATCTCAGTTTGTCTGTCTCTTTGTCTGTCTCTCAGTCTGTCTGTCTCTCAGTATGTCTCTCAGTCTGTATCCTAGTCTGTCTCTCAGTCTGTCTCTCAGTCTGTCTCTCTGTCTGTCTGTCCAGTCTGTCTCTCTGTCTGTCTGTCCAGTCTGTCTCTATGTCTGTCTCTCTGTCTGTCTGTCTCTCAGTCTGTCTGTCTCTCTGTCTGTCTCCCAGTCTGTCTCTCAGTCTGTCTCTCAGTCTGTCTCTCTGTCTGTCTGTCCAGTCTGTCTCTCTGTCTGTCTCTCTGTCTGTCTCTCAGTCTGTCTATCAGTCTGTATGTCTCTCAGTCTGTCTGTCTATCAGTCTGTCTGTCTCTCAGTATGTCTCTCAGTCTGTCTCTCTGTCTGTCTCTCAGTCTGTCTCGCAGTCTGTCCTATATGTCTGTCTGTCTCTCTGTCTGTCTCTCAGTATGTCTGTCTCTCAGTCTGTCTCTCAGTCTGTCTCCCAGTCTGTATCTCAGTCTGTCTCTCAGTCTGTCTCTCAGTCTGTATGTCTCTCTGTCTGTCTCTCAGTCTGTCTATCAGTCTGTATGTCTCTCTGTCTGTCTCTCAGTCTGTCTGTCTGTCAATCTGTCTCTCTGTCTGTCTCCCAGTCTGTCTCTCAGTATGTCTCTCAGTCTGTCTCTCTGTCTGTCTGTCCAGTCTGTCTCTCTGTCTGTCTCTCTGTCTGTCTCTCAGTCTGTCTCTCAGTATGTATGTATCTCTGTCTGTCTCTCAGTCTGTATGTCTCTCAGTCTGTATGTCTGTATGTCTGTCAGTCTGTCTCTCAGTCTGTCTGTCTATCAGTCTGTCTGTCTCTCAGTATGTCTCTCAGTCTGTCTCTCTGTCTGTCTCTCAGTCTGTCTCGCAGTATGTCCTCTATGTCTGTCTGTCTCTCTGTCTGTCTCTCAGTCTGTCTCTCAGTCTGTCTCCCAGTCTGTATCTCAGTCTGTCTCTCAGTCTGTCTCTCAGTCTGTCTGTCTGTCTGTCTGTCTGTCTGTCTGTCTGTCTGTCTGTCTGTCTGTCTGTCTGTCTGTCTGTCTGTCTGTCTCTCAGTCTGTCTATCAGTCTGTATGTCTCCCTGTCTGTCTCTCAGTCTGTCTGTCTGTCAATCTGTCTCTCAGTCTGTCTGTCTTTCTGTCTGTATCTCAGTTTGTCTGTCTCTTTGTCTGTCTCTCAGTCTGTCTGTCTCTCAGTATGTCTCTCAGTCTGTCTCCTAGTCTGTCTCTCAGTCTGTCTCTCAGTCTGTCTCTCTGTCTGTCTGTCCAGTCTGTCTATCTGTCTGTCTGTCCAGTCTGTCTCTCTGTCTGTCTCTCTGTCTGTCTGTCTCTCAGTCTGTCTGTATGTCAGTCTGTCTCTCAGTCTGTCTCTCAGTCTGTCTCTCTGTCTGTCTCTCAGTCTGTCTCGCAGTCTGTCCTCTATGTCTGTCTGTCTCTCTGTCTGTCTCTCAGTATGTCTGTCTCTCAGTCTGTCTCTCAGTCTGTCTCCCAGTCTGTATCTCAGTCTGTCTCTCAGTCTGTCTCTCAGTCTGTATGTCTCTCTGTCTGTCTCTCAGTCTGTCTATCAGTCTGTATGTCTCTCTGTCTGTCTCTCAGTCTGTCTGTCTGTCAATCTGTCTCTCAGTCTGTCTGTCTTTCTGTCTGTATCTCAGTTTGTCTGTCTCTTTGTCTGTCTCTCAGTCTGTCTGTCTCTCAGTATGTCTCTCAGTCTGTCTCCTAGTCTGTCTCTCAGTCTGTCTCTCAGTCTGTCTCTCTGTCTCTCAGTATGTCTGTCTGTCTGTCAGTCTGTCTCTCAGTCTGTCTCTCAGTCTGCCCTCTCTGTCTGTCCCTTTGTCTGTCTCTCAGTATGTCTGTCTCTCAGTCTGTCTCTCAGTATGTCTCTCAGTCTGTCTCTCAGTCTGTCTGTCAGTCTGTCTCTCAGTCTGTCTCTCAGTCTGCCCTATCTGTCTGTCTGTCCCTCTGTCTGTCTCTCAGTATGTCTGTCTCTCAGTCTGTCTCTCAGTATGTCTCTCAGTCTGTCTCTCAGTCTGTCTCTCAGTCTGTCTCTCAGTCTGTCTCTCAGGCTGTCTCTCAGTCTCTCTCAGTCTGTCTCTCAGTCTGTCTGTCTCTCAGTCTGTCTGTCTGTCTGTCTGTCAGTCTGTCTCTCAGTCTGTCTGTCTCTCTGTCTGTCTCTCAGTCTGTCTGTCTATCTGTCTGTCTCTCAGTCTGTCTCTCAGTATGTCTCTCAGTCTGTCTCTCAGTCTGTCTCTCAGTCTGTCTCTCAGTCTGTCTCTCAGGCTGTCTCTCAGTCTCTCTCAGTATGTCTCTCAGTCTGTCTGTCTCTCAGTCTGTCTCTCAGTCTGTCTCTCTGTCTGTCTGTCCAGTCTGTCTATCTGTCTGTCTGTCCAGTCTGTCTCTCTGTCTGTCTCTCTGTCTGTCTGTCTCTCAGTCTGTCTGTATGTCAGTCTGTCTCTCAGTCTGTCTCTCAGTCTGTCTCTCTGTCTGTCTCTCAGTCTGTCTGTCTGTCAATCTGTCTCTCAGTCTGTCTGTCTTTCTGTCTGTATCTCAGTTTGTCTGTCTCTTTGTCTGTCTCTCAGTCTGTCTGTCTGTCTCTCAGTATGTCTCTCAGTCTGTATCCTAGTCTGTCTCTCAGTCTGTCTCTCAGTCTGTCTCTCTGTCTGTCTGTCCAGTCTGTCTCTCTGTCTGTCTGTCCAGTCTGTCTCTCTGTCTGTCTCTCTGTCTGTCTGTCTCTCAGTCTGTCTGTCTCTCTGTCTGTCTCCCAGTCTGTCTCTCAGTCTGTCTCTCAGTCTGCCTCTCTGTCTGTCTGTCCAGTCTGTCTCTCTGTCTGTCTCTCTGTCTGTCTCTCAGTCTGTCTCTCAGTATGTATGTCTCTCTGTCTGTCTATCAGTCTGTATGTCTCTCAGTCTGTATGTCTGTCTGTCTGTCAGTCTGTCTCTCAGTCTGTCTGTCTATCAGTCTGTCTGTCTCTCAGTATGTCTCTCAGTCTGTCTCTCTGTCTGTCTCTCAGTCTGTCTCGCAGTCTGTCCTCTATGTCTGTCTGTCTCTCTGTCTGTCTCTCAGTATGTCTGTCTCTCAGTCTGTCTCTCAGTCTGTCTCCCAGTCTGTATCTCAGTCTGTCTCTCAGTCTGTCTCTCAGTCTGTATGTCTCTCTGTCTGTCTCTCAGTCTGTCTATCAGTCTGTATGTCTCTCTGTCTGTCTCTCAGTCTGTCTGTCTGTCAATCTGTCTCTCAGTCTGTCTGTCTTTCTGTCTGTATCTCAGTTTGTCTGTCTCTTTGTCTGTCTCTCAGTCTGTCTGTCTCTCAGTATGTCTCTCAGTCTGTCTCCTAGTCTGTCTCTCAGTCTGTCTCTCAGTCTGTCTCTCTGTCTCTCAGTATGTCTGTCTGTCTGTCAGTCTGTCTCTCAGTCTGTCTCTCAGTCTGCCCTCTCTGTCTGTCCCTTTGTCTGTCTCTCAGTCTGTCTGTCTCTCTGTCTGTCTCCCAGTCTGTCTCTCAGTCTGTCTCTCAGTCTGCCTCTCTGTCTGTCTGTCCAGTCTGTCTCTCTGTCTGTCTCTCTGTCTGTCTCTCAGTCTGTCTCTCAGTATGTATGTCTCTCTGTCTGTCTATCAGTCTGTATGTCTCTCAGTCTGTATGTCTGTCTGTCTGTCAGTCTGTCTCTCAGTCTGTCTGTCTATCAGTCTGTCTGTCTCTCAGTATGTCTCTCAGTCTGTCTCTCTGTCTGTCTCTCAGTCTGTCTCGCAGTCTGTCCTCTATGTCTGTCTGTCTCTCTGTCTGTCTCTCAGTATGTCTGTCTCTCAGTCTGTCTCTCAGTCTGTCTCCCAGTCTGTATCTCAGTCTGTCTCTCAGTCTGTCTCTCAGTCTGTATGTCTCTCTGTCTGTCTCTCAGTCTGTCTATCAGTCTGTATGTCTCTCTGTCTGTCTCTCAGTCTGTCTGTCTGTCAATCTGTCTCTCAGTCTGTCTGTCTTTCTGTCTGTATCTCAGTTTGTCTGTCTCTTTGTCTGTCTCTCAGTCTGTCTGTCTCTCAGTATGTCTCTCAGTCTGTCTCCTAGTCTGTCTCTCAGTCTGTCTCTCAGTCTGTCTCTCTGTCTCTCAGTATGTCTGTCTGTCTGTCAGTCTGTCTCTCAGTCTGTCTCTCAGTCTGCCCTCTCTGTCTGTCCCTTTGTCTGTCTCTCAGTATGTCTGTCTCTCAGTCTGTCTCTCAGTATGTCTCTCAGTCTGTCTCTCAGTCTGTCTGTCAGTCTGTCTCTCAGTCTGTCTCTCAGTCTGCCCTATCTGTCTGTCTGTCCCTCTGTCTGTCTCTCAGTATGTCTGTCTCTCAGTCTGTCTCTCAGTATGTCTCTCAGTCTGTCTCTCAGTCTGTCTCTCAGTCTGTCTCTCAGTCTGTCTCTCAGGCTGTCTCTCAGTCTCTCTCAGTCTGTCTCTCAGTATGTCTGTCTCTCAGTCTGTCTGTCTGTCTGTCTGTCAGTCTGTCTCTCAGTCTGTCTGTCTCTCTGTCTGTCTCTCAGTCTGTCTGTCTATCTGTCTGTCTCTCAGTCTGTCTCTCAGTATGTCTCTCAGTCTGTCTCTCAGTCTGTCTCTCAGTCTGTCTCTCAGTCTGTCTCTCAGGCTGTCTCTCAGTCTCTCTCAGTATGTCTCTCAGTCTGTCTGTCTCTCAGTCTGTCTGTCTGTCTGTCAGTCTGTCTCTCAGTCTGTCTGTCTCTCTGTCTGTCTCTCAGTCTGTCTGTCTGTCTATCTGTCTGTCTCTCAGTCTGCCTGTCTCTCTGTCTGTCTCTCAGTCTGTATCTCTGTCTGTCTGTCTCTCAGTCTGTCTGTATCTCAGTCTGTCTGTCAGTCTGTCTCTCTGTCTGTCTCTCATTCTGTCAGTCTGTCTCTCTGTCTGTCTCTCAGTCTGCCTGTCTCTCAGTCTGCCTGTCTCTCAGTCTGTCTGTCTCTCAGTCTGTCTCTCAGTCTGTATATCTGTCTGTCTCTCAGTCTGTCCTCTCTGTAATAATAATAATAATGGATTGGATTTATATAGCGCTCTTCGTGACACCCCAGAGACCCCAGAGCGCTTACAGAGTCCATTATTCGTTCATACACAGTCATACCGGTGGTGGTAAGCTACAATTGCAGCCAGAGCTGCCCTGAGGCAGACTCACGGAAGCGTGGCGAATAATCAACGCCTACGGCCCCTCCGACCACCACCAACATTCATTCACATGCATACACATTCATACGAGGCAAGTAGGTTAAGTGTCTTGCCCAAGGACACAACGGCAGTGGGATGGATATGGGCTTGAGCGGGATTCGAACCACCAACCCTTCGATCATTGGACGACCCGCTCTACCCCTGAGCCACGCCGCTGTCTGTCTGTCTATCTGTCTGTCTCTCAGTATGTCTGTATCTCAGTCTGTCTTTCAGTCTGTCTCTCAGTCTGTCTCCCAGTCTGTCTCTCAGTCTGTCTCTCAGTCTGTCTCTCTGTCTGTCTGTCCAGTCTGTCTCTCTGTCTGTCTCTCTGTCTGTCTCTCAGTCTGTCTCTCAGTATGTCTCTCAGTCTGTCTCTCAGTCTGTCTCTCAGTCTGTCTCTCAGGCTGTCTCTCAGTCTCTCTCAGTCTGTCTCTCAGTCTGTCTGTCTCTCAGTCTGTCTGTCTGTCAATCTGTCTCTCAGTCTGTCTGTCTTTCTGTCTGTATCTCAGTTTGTCTGTCTCTTTGTCTGTCTCTCAGTCTGTCTGTCTCTCAGTATGTCTCTCAGTCTGTCTCCTAGTCTGTCTCTCAGTCTGTCTCTCAGTCTGTCTCTCAGTCTGTCTCTCAGTCTGTCTCTCTGTCTGTCTGTCCAGTCTGTCTCTCTGTCTGTCTCTCTGTCTGTCTCCCAGTCTGTATCTCAGTATGTCTCTCAGTCTGTCTCTCTGTCTGTCTGTCCAGTCTGTCTCTCTGTCTGTCTCTCTGTCTGTCTCTCAGTCTGTCTCTCAGTATGTATGTATCTCTGTCTGTCTCTCAGTCTGTATGTCTCTCAGTCTGTATGTCTGTCTGTCTGTCAGTCTGTATCTCAGTCTGTCTGTCTATCAGTCTGTCTGTCTCTCAGTATGTCTCTCAGTCTGTCTCTCTGTCTGTCTCTCAGTCTGTCTCGCAGTCTGTCCTCTATGTCTGTCTGTCTCTCTGTCTGTCTCTCAGTCTGTCTCTCAGTCTGTCTCCCAGTCTGTATCTCAGTCTGTCTCTCAGTCTGTCTCTCAGTCTGTCTGTCTGTCTGTCTGTCTGTCTCTCAGTCTGTATGTCTCTCAGTCTGTCTCTCAGTCTGTCTCTCAGTCTCTCTTAGTCTGTCTCTCAGTCTGTCTCTCAGTCTGTCTCTCAGTCTGTCTCTCTGTCTGTCTGTCCAGTCTGTCTCTCTGTCTGTCTCTCTGTCTGTCTCCCAGTCTGTCTCTCAGTATGTCTCTCAGTCTGTCTCTCTGTCTGTCTGTCCAGTCTGTCTCTCTGTCTGTCTCTCTGTCTGTCTCTCAGTCTGTCTCTCAGTATGTATGTATCTCTGTCTGTCTCTCAGTCTGTATGTCTCTCAGTCTGTATGTCTGTATGTCTGTCAGTCTGTCTCTCAGTCTGTCTGTCTATCAGTCTGTCTGTCTCTCAGTATGTCTCTCAGTCTGTCTCTCTGTCTGTCTCTCAGTCTGTCTCGCAGTCTGTCCTCTATGTCTGTCTGTCTCTCTGTCTGTCTCTCAGTCTGTCTCTCAGTCTGTCTCCCAGTCTGTATCTCAGTCTGTCTCTCAGTCTGTCTGTCTGTCTGTCTGTCTGTCTGTCTGTCTGTCTGTCTGTCTGTCTGTCTGTCTGTCTGTCTGTCTGTCTGTCAGTCTGTCTCTCAGTCTGTCTGTCTATCAGTCTGTCTGTCTCTCAGTCTGTCTCTCAGTCTGTCTCCCAGTCTGTATCTCAGTCTGTCTCTCAGTCTGTCTGTCTGTCTGTCTGTCTGTCTGTCTGTCTGTCTGTCTGTCTGTCTGTCTGTCTGTCTGTCTGTCTGTCTGTCTGTCTGTCTCTCAGTCTGTCTATCAGTCTGTATGTCTCCCTGTCTGTCTCTCAGTCTGTCTGTCTGTCAATCTGTCTCTCAGTCTGTCTGTCTTTCTGTCTGTATCTCAGTTTGTCTGTCTCTTTGTCTGTCTCTCAGTCTGTCTGTCTCTCAGTATGTCTCTCAGTCTGTCTCCTAGTCTGTCTCTCAGTCTGTCTCTCAGTCTGTCTCTCTGTCTGTCTGTCCAGTCTGTCTATCTGTCTGTCTGTCCAGTCTGTCTCTCTGTCTGTCTCTCTGTCTGTCTGTCTCTCAGTCTGTCTGTATGTCAGTCTGTCTCTCAGTCTGTCTCTCAGTCTGTCTCTCTGTCTGTCTCTCAGTCTGTCTGTCTGTCAATCTGTCTCTCAGTCTGTCTGTCTTTCTGTCTGTATCTCAGTTTGTCTGTCTCTTTGTCTGTCTCTCAGTCTGTCTGTCTCTCAGTATGTCTCTCAGTCTGTATCCTAGTCTGTCTCTCAGTCTGTCTCTCAGTCTGTCTCTCTGTCTGTCTGTCCAGTCTGTCTCTCTGTCTGTCTGTCCAGTCTGTCTCTATGTCTGTCTCTCTGTCTGTCTGTCTCTCAGTCTGTCTGTCTCTCTGTCTGTCTCCCAGTCTGTCTCTCAGTCTGTCTCTCAGTCTGTCTCTCTGTCTGTCTGTCCAGTCTGTCTCTCTGTCTGTCTCTCTGTCTGTCTCTCAGTCTGTCTATCAGTCTGTATGTCTCTCAGTCTGTCTGTCTATCAGTCTGTCTGTCTCTCAGTCTGTCTCTCAGTCTGTCTCTCTGTCTGTCTCTCAGTCTGTCTCGCAGTCTGTCCTATATGTCTGTCTGTCTCTCTGTCTGTCTCTCAGTATGTCTGTCTCTCAGTCTGTCTCTCAGTCTGTCTCCCAGTCTGTATCTCAGTCTGTCTCTCAGTCTGTCTCTCAGTCTGTATGTCTCTCTGTCTGTCTCTCAGTCTGTCTATCAGTCTGTATGTCTCTCTGTCTGTCTCTCAGTCTGTCTGTCTGTCAATCTGTCTCTCTGTCTGTCTCCCAGTCTGTCTCTCAGTATGTCTCTCAGTCTGTCTCTCTGTCTGTCTGTCCAGTCTGTCTCTCTGTCTGTCTCTCTGTCTGTCTCTCAGTCTGTCTCTCAGTATGTATGTATCTCTGTCTGTCTCTCAGTCTGTATGTCTCTCAGTCTGTATGTCTGTATGTCTGTCAGTCTGTCTCTCAGTCTGTCTGTCTATCAGTCTGTCTGTCTCTCAGTATGTCTCTCAGTCTGTCTCTCTGTCTGTCTCTCAGTCTGTCTCGCAGTATGTCCTCTATGTCTGTCTGTCTCTCTGTCTGTCTCTCAGTCTGTCTCTCAGTCTGTCTCCCAGTCTGTATCTCAGTCTGTCTCTCAGTCTGTCTCTCAGTCTGTCTGTCTGTCTGTCTGTCTGTCTGTCTGTCTGTCTGTCTGTCTGTCTGTCTGTCTGTCTGTCTGTCTGTCTGTCTCTCAGTCTGTCTATCAGTCTGTATGTCTCCCTGTCTGTCTCTCAGTCTGTCTGTCTGTCAATCTGTCTCTCAGTCTGTCTGTCTTTCTGTCTGTATCTCAGTTTGTCTGTCTCTTTGTCTGTCTCTCAGTCTGTCTGTCTCTCAGTATGTCTCTCAGTCTGTCTCCTAGTCTGTCTCTCAGTCTGTCTCTCAGTCTGTCTCTCTGTCTGTCTGTCCAGTCTGTCTATCTGTCTGTCTGTCCAGTCTGTCTCTCTGTCTGTCTCTCTGTCTGTCTGTCTCTCAGTCTGTCTGTATGTCAGTCTGTCTCTCAGTCTGTCTCTCAGTCTGTCTCTCTGTCTGTCTCTCAGTCTGTCTCGCAGTCTGTCCTCTATGTCTGTCTGTCTCTCTGTCTGTCTCTCAGTATGTCTGTCTCTCAGTCTGTCTCTCAGTCTGTCTCCCAGTCTGTATCTCAGTCTGTCTCTCAGTCTGTCTCTCAGTCTGTATGTCTCTCTGTCTGTCTCTCAGTCTGTCTATCAGTCTGTATGTCTCTCTGTCTGTCTCTCAGTCTGTCTGTCTGTCAATCTGTCTCTCAGTCTGTCTGTCTTTCTGTCTGTATCTCAGTTTGTCTGTCTCTTTGTCTGTCTCTCAGTCTGTCTGTCTCTCAGTATGTCTCTCAGTCTGTCTCCTAGTCTGTCTCTCAGTCTGTCTCTCAGTCTGTCTCTCTGTCTCTCAGTATGTCTGTCTGTCTGTCAGTCTGTCTCTCAGTCTGTCTCTCAGTCTGCCCTCTCTGTCTGTCCCTTTGTCTGTCTCTCAGTATGTCTGTCTCTCAGTCTGTCTCTCAGTATGTCTCTCAGTCTGTCTCTCAGTCTGTCTGTCAGTCTGTCTCTCAGTCTGTCTCTCAGTCTGCCCTATCTGTCTGTCTGTCCCTCTGTCTGTCTCTCAGTATGTCTGTCTCTCAGTCTGTCTCTCAGTATGTCTCTCAGTCTGTCTCTCAGTCTGTCTCTCAGTCTGTCTCTCAGTCTGTCTCTCAGGCTGTCTCTCAGTCTCTCTCAGTCTGTCTCTCAGTCTGTCTGTCTCTCAGTCTGTCTGTCTGTCTGTCTGTCAGTCTGTCTCTCAGTCTGTCTGTCTCTCTGTCTGTCTCTCAGTCTGTCTGTCTATCTGTCTGTCTCTCAGTCTGTCTCTCAGTATGTCTCTCAGTCTGTCTCTCAGTCTGTCTCTCAGTCTGTCTCTCAGTCTGTCTCTCAGGCTGTCTCTCAGTCTCTCTCAGTATGTCTCTCAGTCTGTCTGTCTCTCAGTCTGTCTCTCAGTCTGTCTCTCTGTCTGTCTGTCCAGTCTGTCTATCTGTCTGTCTGTCCAGTCTGTCTCTCTGTCTGTCTCTCTGTCTGTCTGTCTCTCAGTCTGTCTGTATGTCAGTCTGTCTCTCAGTCTGTCTCTCAGTCTGTCTCTCTGTCTGTCTCTCAGTCTGTCTGTCTGTCAATCTGTCTCTCAGTCTGTCTGTCTTTCTGTCTGTATCTCAGTTTGTCTGTCTCTTTGTCTGTCTCTCAGTCTGTCTGTCTCTCAGTATGTCTCTCAGTCTGTATCCTAGTCTGTCTCTCAGTCTGTCTCTCAGTCTGTCTCTCTGTCTGTCTGTCCAGTCTGTCTCTCTGTCTGTCTGTCCAGTCTGTCTCTCTGTCTGTCTCTCTGTCTGTCTGTCTCTCAGTCTGTCTGTCTCTCTGTCTGTCTCCCAGTCTGTCTCTCAGTCTGTCTCTCAGTCTGCCTCTCTGTCTGTCTGTCCAGTCTGTCTCTCTGTCTGTCTCTCTGTCTGTCTCTCAGTCTGTCTCTCAGTATGTATGTCTCTCTGTCTGTCTATCAGTCTGTATGTCTCTCAGTCTGTATGTCTGTCTGTCTGTCAGTCTGTCTCTCAGTCTGTCTGTCTATCAGTCTGTCTGTCTCTCAGTATGTCTCTCAGTCTGTCTCTCTGTCTGTCTCTCAGTCTGTCTCGCAGTCTGTCCTCTATGTCTGTCTGTCTCTCTGTCTGTCTCTCAGTATGTCTGTCTCTCAGTCTGTCTCTCAGTCTGTCTCCCAGTCTGTATCTCAGTCTGTCTCTCAGTCTGTCTCTCAGTCTGTATGTCTCTCTGTCTGTCTCTCAGTCTGTCTATCAGTCTGTATGTCTCTCTGTCTGTCTCTCAGTCTGTCTGTCTGTCAATCTGTCTCTCAGTCTGTCTGTCTTTCTGTCTGTATCTCAGTTTGTCTGTCTCTTTGTCTGTCTCTCAGTCTGTCTGTCTCTCAGTATGTCTCTCAGTCTGTCTCCTAGTCTGTCTCTCAGTCTGTCTCTCAGTCTGTCTCTCTGTCTCTCAGTATGTATGTCTGTCTGTCAGTCTGTCTCTCAGTCTGTCTCTCAGTCTGCCCTCTCTGTCTGTCCCTTTGTCTGTCTCTCAGTATGTCTGTCTCTCAGTCTGTCTCTCAGTATGTCTCTCAGTCTGTCTCTCAGTCTGTCTGTCAGTCTGTCTCTCAGTCTGTCTCTCAGTCTGCCCTATCTGTCTGTCTGTCCCTCTGTCTGTCTCTCAGTATGTCTGTCTCTCAGTCTGTCTCTCAGTATGTCTCTCAGTCTGTCTCTCAGTCTGTCTCTCAGTCTGTCTCTCAGTCTGTCTCTCAGGCTGTCTCTCAGTCTCTCTCAGTCTGTCTCTCAGTATGTCTGTCTCTCAGTCTGTCTGTCTGTCTGTCTGTCAGTCTGTCTCTCAGTCTGTCTGTCTCTCTGTCTGTCTCTCAGTCTGTCTGTCTATCTGTCTGTCTCTCAGTCTGTCTCTCAGTATGTCTCTCAGTCTGTCTCTCAGTCTGTCTCTCAGTCTGTCTCTCAGTCTGTCTCTCAGGCTGTCTCTCAGTCTCTCTCAGTATGTCTCTCAGTCTGTCTGTCTCTCAGTCTGTCTGTCTGTCTGTCAGTCTGTCTCTCAGTCTGTCTGTCTCTCTGTCTGTCTCTCAGTCTGTCTGTCTGTCTATCTGTCTGTCTCTCAGTCTGCCTGTCTCTCTGTCTGTCTCTCAGTCTGTATCTCTGTCTGTCTGTCTCTCAGTCTGTCTGTATCTCAGTCTGTCTGTCAGTCTGTCTCTCTGTCTGTCTCTCATTCTGTCAGTCTGTCTCTCTGTCTGTCTCTCAGTCTGCCTGTCTCTCAGTCTGCCTGTCTCTCAGTCTGTCTGTCTCTCAGTCTGTCTCTCAGTCTGTATATCTGTCTGTCTCTCAGTCTGTCCTCTCTGTAATAATAATAATAATGGATTGGATTTATATAGCGCTCTTCGTGACACCCCAGAGACCCCAGAGCGCTTACAGAGTCCATTATTCGTTCATACACAGTCATACCGGTGGTGGTAAGCTACAATTGCAGCCAGAGCTGCCCTGAGGCAGACTCACGGAAGCGTGGCGAATAATCAACGCCTACGGCCCCTCCGACCACCACCAACATTCATTCACATGCATACACATTCATACGAGGCAAGTAGGTTAAGTGTCTTGCCCAAGGACACAACGGCAGTGGGATGGATATGGGCTTGAGCGGGATTCGAACCACCAACCCTTCGATCATTGGACGACCCGCTCTACCCCTGAGCCACGCCGCTGTCTGTCTGTCTATCTGTCTGTCTCTCAGTATGTCTGTATCTCAGTCTGTCTTTCAGTCTGTCTCTCAGTCTGTCTCCCAGTCTGTCTCTCAGTCTGTATCTCAGTCTGTCTCTCTGTCTGTCTGTCCAGTCTGTCTCTCTGTCTGTCTCTCTGTCTGTCTCTCAGTCTGTCTCTCAGTATGTCTCTCAGTCTGTCTCTCAGTCTGTCTCTCAGTCTGTCTCTCAGGCTGTCTCTCAGTCTCTCTCAGTCTGTCTCTCAGTCTGTCTGTCTCTCAGTCTGTCTGTCTGTCAATCTGTCTCTCAGTCTGTCTGTCTTTCTGTCTGTATCTCAGTTTGTCTGTCTCTTTGTCTGTCTCTCAGTCTGTCTGTCTCTCAGTATGTCTCTCAGTCTGTCTCCTAGTCTGTCTCTCAGTCTGTCTCTCAGTCTGTCTCTCAGTCTGTCTGTCTATCAGTCTGTCTGTCTCTCAGTATGTCTCTCAGTCTGTCTCTCTGTCTGTCTCTCAGTCTGACTCGCAGTCTGTCCTCTATGTCTGTCTGTCTCTCTGTCTGTCTCTCAGTATGTCTGTCTCTCAGTCTGTCTCTCAGTCTGTCTCCCAGTCTGTATCTCAGTCTGTCTCTCAGTCTGTCTCTCAGTCTGTCTCCCAGTCTGTCTCTCAGTCTGTCTCTCAGTCTGTCTCTCTGTCTGTCTGTCCAGTCTGTCTCTCTGTCTGTCTCTCTGTCTGTCTCCCAGTCTGTATCTCAGTATGTCTCTCAGTCTGTCTGTCCAGTCTGTCTCTCTGTCTGTCTCTCTGTCTGTCTCTCAGTCTGTCTCTCAGTATGTATGTATCTCTGTCTGTCTCTCAGTCTGTATGTCTCTCAGTCTGTATGTCTGTCTGTCTGTCAGTCTGTCTCTCAGTCTGTCTGTCTATCAGTCTGTCTGTCTCTCAGTATGTCTCTCAGTCTGTCTCTCTGTCTGTCTCTCAGTCTGTCTCGCAGTCTGTCCTCTATGTCTGTCTGTCTCTCTGTCTGTCTCTCAGTCTGTCTCTCAGTCTGTCTCCCAGTCTGTATCTCAGTCTGTCTCTCAGTCTGTCTCTCAGTCTGTCTGTCTGTCTGTCTGTCTGTCTGTCTGTCTCTCAGTCTGTATGTCTCTCAGTCTGTCTCTCAGTCTGTCTCTCAGTCTCTCTTAGTCTGTCTCTCAGTCTGTCTCTCAGTCTGTCTCTCAGTCTGTCTCTCTGTCTGTCTGTCCAGTCTGTCTCTCTGTCTGTCTCTCTGTCTGTCTCCCAGTCTGTCTCTCAGTATGTCTCTCAGTCTGTCTCTCTGTCTGTCTGTCCAGTCTGTCTCTCTGTCTGTCTCTCTGTCTGTCTCTCAGTCTGTCTCTCAGTATGTATGTATCTCTGTCTGTCTCTCAGTCTGTATGTCTCTCAGTCTGTATGTCTGTATGTCTGTCAGTCTGTCTCTCAGTCTGTCTGTCTATCAGTCTGTCTGTCTCTCAGTATGTCTCTCAGTCTGTCTCTCTGTCTGTCTCTCAGTCTGTCTCGCAGTCTGTCCTCTATGTCTGTCTGTCTCTCTGTCTGTCTCTCAGTCTGTCTCTCAGTCTGTCTCCCAGTCTGTATCTCAGTCTGTCTCTCAGTCTGTCTCTCAGTCTGTCTGTCTGTCTGTCTGTCTGTCTGTCTGTCTGTCTGTCTGTCTGTCTGTCTGTCTGTCTGTCTGTCTGTCTGTCTGTCTGTCTGTCAGTCTGTCTCTCAGTCTGTCTCTCAGTCTGTCTGTCTATCAGTCTGTCTGTCTCTCAGTCTGTCTCTCAGTCTGTCTCCCAGTCTGTATCTCAGTCTGTCTCTCAGTCTGTCTGTCTGTCTGTCTGTCTGTCTGTCTGTCTGTCTGTCTGTCTGTCTGTCTGTCTGTCTGTCTGTCTGTCTGTCTGTCTGTCTGTCTGTCTGTCTCTCAGTCTGTCTATCAGTCTGTATGTCTCCCTGTCTGTCTCTCAGTCTGTCTGTCTGTCAATCTGTCTCTCAGTCTGTCTGTCTTTCTGTCTGTATCTCAGTTTGTCTGTCTCTTTGTCTGTCTCTCAGTCTGTCTGTCTCTCAGTATGTCTCTCAGTCTGTCTCCTAGTCTGTCTCTCAGTCTGTCTCTCAGTCTGTCTCTCTGTCTGTCTGTCCAGTCTGTCTATCTGTCTGTCTGTCCAGTCTGTCTCTCTGTCTGTCTCTCTGTCTGTCTGTCTCTCAGTCTGTCTGTATGTCAGTCTGTCTCTCAGTCTGTCTCTCAGTCTGTCTCTCTGTCTGTCTCTCAGTCTGTCTGTCTGTCAATCTGTCTCTCAGTCTGTCTGTCTTTCTGTCTGTATCTCAGTTTGTCTGTCTCTTTGTCTGTCTCTCAGTCTGTCTGTCTCTCAGTATGTCTCTCAGTCTGTATCCTAGTCTGTCTCTCAGTCTGTCTCTCAGTCTGTCTCTCTGTCTGTCTGTCCAGTCTGTCTCTCTGTCTGTCTGTCCAGTCTGTCTCTATGTCTGTCTCTCTGTCTGTCTGTCTCTCAGTCTGTCTGTCTCTCTGTCTGTCTCCCAGTCTGTCTCTCAGTCTGTCTCTCAGTCTGTCTCTCTGTCTGTCTGTCCAGTATGTCTCTCTGTCTGTCTCTCTGTCTGTCTCTCAGTCTGTCTATCAGTCTGTATGTCTCTCAGTCTGTCTGTCTATCAGTCTGTCTGTCTCTCAGTATGTCTCTCAGTCTGTCTCTCTGTCTGTCTCTCAGTCTGTCTCGCAGTCTGTCCTCTATGTCTGTCTGTCTCTCTGTCTGTCTCTCAGTATGTCTGTCTCTCAGTCTGTCTCTCAGTCTGTCTCCCAGTCTGTATCTCAGTCTGTCTCTCAGTCTGTCTCTCAGTCTGTATGTCTCTCTGTCTGTCTCTCAGTCTGTCTATCAGTCTGTATGTCTCTCTGTCTGTCTCTCAGTCTGTCTGTCTGTCAATCTGTCTCTCTGTCTGTCTCCCAGTCTGTCTCTCAGTATGTCTCTCAGTCTGTCTCTCTGTCTGTCTGTCCAGTCTGTCTCTCTGTCTGTCTCTCTGTCTGTCTCTCAGTCTGTCTCTCAGTATGTATGTATCTCTGTCTGTCTCTCAGTCTGTATGTCTCTCAGTCTGTATGTCTGTATGTCTGTCAGTCTGTCTCTCAGTCAGTCTGTCTATCAGTCTGTCTGTCTCTCAGTATGTCTCTCAGTCTGTCTCTCTGTCTGTCTCTCAGTCTGTCTCGCAGTATGTCCTCTATGTCTGTCTGTCTCTCTGTCTGTCTCTCAGTCTGTCTCTCAGTCTGTCTCCCAGTCTGTATCTCAGTCTGTCTCTCAGTCTGTCTCTCAGTCTGTCTGTCTGTCTGTCTGTCTGTCTGTCTGTCTGTCTGTCTGTCTGTCTGTCTGTCTGTCTGTCTGTCTGTCTGTCTGTCTGTCTGTCTCTCAGTCTGTCTATCAGTCTGTATGTCTCCCTGTCTGTCTCTCAGTCTGTCTGTCTGTCAATCTGTCTCTCAGTCTGTCTGTCTTTCTGTCTGTATCTCAGTTTGTCTGTCTCTTTGTCTGTCTCTCAGTCTGTCTGTCTCTCAGTATGTCTCTCAGTCTGTCTCTCTGTCTGTCTGTCCAGTCTGTCTATCTGTCTGTCTGTCCAGTCTGTCTCTCTGTCTGTCTCTCTGTCTGTCTGTCTCTCAGTCTGTCTGTATGTCAGTCTGTCTCTCAGTCTGTCTCTCAGTCTGTCTCTCTGTCTGTCTCTCAGTCTGTCTGTCTCTCAGTCTGTCTCTCAGTCTGTCTCTCTGTCTGTCTCTCAGTCTGTCTGTCTGTCAATCTGTCTCTCAGTCTGTCTGTCTTTCTGTCTGTATCTCAGTTTGTCTGTCTCTTTGTCTGTCTCTCAGTCTGTCTGTCTCTCAGTATGTCTCTCAGTCTGTATCCTAGTCTGTCTCTCAGTCTGTCTCTCAGTCTGTCTCTCTGTCTGTCTGTCCAGTCTGTCTCTCTGTCTGTCTGTCCAGTCTGTCTCTCTGTCTGTCTCTCTGTCTGTCTGTCTCTCAGTCTGTCTGTCTCTCTGTCTGTCTCCCAGTCTGTCTCTCAGTCTGTCTCTCAGTCTGCCTCTCTGTCTGTCTGTCCAGTCTGTCTCTCTGTCTGTCTCTCTGTCTGTCTCTCAGTCTGTCTCTCAGTATGTATGTCTCTCTGTCTGTCTATCAGTCTGTATGTCTCTCAGTCTGTATGTCTGTCTGTCTGTCAGTCTGTCTCTCAGTCTGTCTGTCTATCAGTCTGTCTGTCTCTCAGTATGTCTCTCAGTCTGTCTCTCTGTCTGTCTCTCAGTCTGTCTCGCAGTCTGTCCTCTATGTCTGTCTGTCTCTCTGTCTGTCTCTCAGTATGTCTGTCTCTCAGTCTGTCTCTCAGTCTGTCTCCCAGTCTGTATCTCAGTCTGTCTCTCAGTCTGTCTCTCAGTCTGTATGTCTCTCTGTCTGTCTCTCAGTCTGTCTATCAGTCTGTATGTCTCTCTGTCTGTCTCTCAGTCTGTCTGTCTGTCAATCTGTCTCTCAGTCTGTCTGTCTTTCTGTCTGTATCTCAGTTTGTCTGTCTCTTTGTCTGTCTCTCAGTCTGTCTGTCTCTCAGTATGTCTCTCAGTCTGTCTCCTAGTCTGTCTCTCAGTCTGTCTCTCAGTCTGTCTCTCTGTCTCTCAGTATGTATGTCTGTCTGTCAGTCTGTCTCTCAGTCTGTCTCTCAGTCTGCCCTCTCTGTCTGTCCCTTTGTCTGTCTCTCAGTATGTCTGTCTCTCAGTCTGTCTCTCAGTATGTCTCTCAGTCTGTCTCTCAGTCTGTCTGTCAGTCTGTCTCTCAGTCTGTCTCTCAGTCTGCCCTATCTGTCTGTCTGTCCCTCTGTCTGTCTCTCAGTATGTCTGTCTCTCAGTCTGTCTCTCAGTATGTCTCTCAGTCTGTCTCTCAGTCTGTCTCTCAGTCTGTCTCTCAGTCTGTCTCTCAGGCTGTCTCTCAGTCTCTCTCAGTCTGTCTCTCAGTATGTCTGTCTCTCAGTCTGTCTGTCTGTCTGTCTGTCAGTCTGTCTCTCAGTCTGTCTGTCTCTCTGTCTGTCTCTCAGTCTGTCTGTCTATCTGTCTGTCTCTCAGTCTGTCTCTCAGTATGTCTCTCAGTCTGTCTCTCAGTCTGTCTCTCAGTCTGTCTCTCAGTCTGTCTCTCAGGCTGTCTCTCAGTCTCTCTCAGTATGTCTCTCAGTCTGTCTGTCTCTCAGTCTGTCTGTCTGTCTGTCAGTCTGTCTCTCAGTCTGTCTGTCTCTCTGTCTGTCTCTCAGTCTGTCTGTCTGTCTATCTGTCTGTCTCTCAGTCTGCCTGTCTCTCTGTCTGTCTCTCAGTCTGTATCTCTGTCTGTCTGTCTCTCAGTCTGTCTGTATCTCAGTCTGTCTGTCAGTCTGTCTCTCTGTCTGTCTCTCATTCTGTCAGTCTGTCTCTCTGTCTGTCTCTCAGTCTGCCTGTCTCTCAGTCTGCCTGTCTCTCAGTCTGTCTGTCTCTCAGTCTGTCTCTCAGTCTGTATATCTGTCTGTCTCTCAGTCTGTCCTCTCTGTAATAATAATAATAATGGATTGGATTTATATAGCGCTCTTCGTGACACCCCAGAGACCCCAGAGCGCTTACAGAGTCCATTATTCGTTCATACACAGTCATACCGGTGGTGGTAAGCTACAATTGCAGCCAGAGCTGCCCTGAGGCAGACTCACGGAAGCGTGGCGAATAATCAACGCCTACGGCCCCTCCGACCACCACCAACATTCATTCACATGCATACACATTCATACGAGGCAAGTAGGTTAAGTGTCTTGCCCAAGGACACAACGGCAGTGGGATGGATATGGGCTTGAGCGGGATTCGAACCACCAACCCTTCGATCATTGGACGACCCGCTCTACCCCTGAGCCACGCCGCTGTCTGTCTGTCTATCTGTCTGTCTCTCAGTATGTCTGTATCTCAGTCTGTCTTTCAGTCTGTCTCTCAGTCTGTCTCCCAGTCTGTCTCTCAGTCTGTATCTCAGTCTGTCTCTCTGTCTGTCTGTCCAGTCTGTCTCTCTGTCTGTCTCTCTGTCTGTCTCTCAGTCTGTCTCTCAGTATGTCTCTCAGTCTGTCTCTCAGTCTGTCTCTCAGTCTGTCTCTCAGGCTGTCTCTCAGTCTCTCTCAGTCTGTCTCTCAGTCTGTCTGTCTCTCAGTCTGTCTGTCTGTCAATCTGTCTCTCAGTCTGTCTGTCTTTCTGTCTGTATCTCAGTTTGTCTGTCTCTTTGTCTGTCTCTCAGTCTGTCTGTCTCTCAGTATGTCTCTCAGTCTGTCTCCTAGTCTGTCTCTCAGTCTGTCTCTCAGTCTGTCTCTCAGTCTGTCTGTCTATCAGTCTGTCTGTCTCTCAGTATGTCTCTCAGTCTGTCTCTCTGTCTGTCTCTCAGTCTGACTCGCAGTCTGTCCTCTATGTCTGTCTGTCTCTCTGTCTGTCTCTCAGTATGTCTGTCTCTCAGTCTGTCTCTCAGTCTGTCTCCCAGTCTGTATCTCAGTCTGTCTCTCAGTCTGTCTCTCAGTCTGTCTCCCAGTCTGTCTCTCAGTCTGTCTCTCAGTCTGTCTCTCTGTCTGTCTGTCCAGTCTGTCTCTCTGTCTGTCTCTCTGTCTGTCTCCCAGTCTGTATCTCAGTATGTCTCTCAGTCTGTCTGTCCAGTCTGTCTCTCTGTCTGTCTCTCTGTCTGTCTCTCAGTCTGTCTCTCAGTATGTATGTATCTCTGTCTGTCTCTCAGTCTGTATGTCTCTCAGTCTGTATGTCTGTCTGTCTGTCAGTCTGTCTCTCAGTCTGTCTGTCTATCAGTCTGTCTGTCTCTCAGTATGTCTCTCAGTCTGTCTCTCTGTCTGTCTCTCAGTCTGTCTCGCAGTCTGTCCTCTATGTCTGTCTGTCTCTCTGTCTGTCTCTCAGTCTGTCTCTCAGTCTGTCTCCCAGTCTGTATCTCAGTCTGTCTCTCAGTCTGTCTCTCAGTCTGTCTGTCTGTCTGTCTGTCTGTCTGTCTGTCTCTCAGTCTGTATGTCTCTCAGTCTGTCTCTCAGTCTGTCTCTCAGTCTCTCTTAGTCTGTCTCTCAGTCTGTCTCTCAGTCTGTCTCTCAGTCTGTCTCTCTGTCTGTCTGTCCAGTCTGTCTCTCTGTCTGTCTCTCTGTCTGTCTCCCAGTCTGTCTCTCAGTATGTCTCTCAGTCTGTCTCTCTGTCTGTCTGTCCAGTCTGTCTCTCTGTCTGTCTCTCTGTCTGTCTCTCAGTCTGTCTCTCAGTATGTATGTATCTCTGTCTGTCTCTCAGTCTGTATGTCTCTCAGTCTGTATGTCTGTATGTCTGTCAGTCTGTCTCTCAGTCTGTCTGTCTATCAGTCTGTCTGTCTCTCAGTATGTCTCTCAGTCTGTCTCTCTGTCTGTCTCTCAGTCTGTCTCGCAGTCTGTCCTCTATGTCTGTCTGTCTCTCTGTCTGTCTCTCAGTCTGTCTCTCAGTCTGTCTCCCAGTCTGTATCTCAGTCTGTCTCTCAGTCTGTCTCTCAGTCTGTCTGTCTGTCTGTCTGTCTGTCTGTCTGTCTGTCTGTCTGTCTGTCTGTCTGTCTGTCTGTCTGTCTGTCTGTCTGTCTGTCTGTCAGTCTGTCTCTCAGTCTGTCTCTCAGTCTGTCTGTCTATCAGTCTGTCTGTCTCTCAGTCTGTCTCTCAGTCTGTCTCCCAGTCTGTATCTCAGTCTGTCTCTCAGTCTGTCTGTCTGTCTGTCTGTCTGTCTGTCTGTCTGTCTGTCTGTCTGTCTGTCTGTCTGTCTGTCTGTCTGTCTGTCTGTCTGTCTGTCTGTCTGTCTGTCTGTCTGTCTGTCTCTCAGTCTGTCTATCAGTCTGTATGTCTCCCTGTCTGTCTCTCAGTCTGTCTGTCTGTCAATCTGTCTCTCAGTCTGTCTGTCTTTCTGTCTGTATCTCAGTTTGTCTGTCTCTTTGTCTGTCTCTCAGTCTGTCTGTCTCTCAGTATGTCTCTCAGTCTGTCTCCTAGTCTGTCTCTCAGTCTGTCTCTCAGTCTGTCTCTCTGTCTGTCTGTCCAGTCTGTCTATCTGTCTGTCTGTCCAGTCTGTCTCTCTGTCTGTCTCTCTGTCTGTCTGTCTCTCAGTCTGTCTGTATGTCAGTCTGTCTCTCAGTCTGTCCAGTATGTCTCTCTGTCTGTCTCTCTGTCTGTCTCTCAGTCTGTCTATCAGTCTGTATGTCTCTCAGTCTGTCTGTCTATCAGTCTGTCTGTCTCTCAGTATGTCTCTCAGTCTGTCTCTCTGTCTGTCTCTCAGTCTGTCTCGCAGTCTGTCCTCTATGTCTGTCTGTCTCTCTGTCTGTCTCTCAGTATGTCTGTCTCTCAGTCTGTCTCTCAGTCTGTCTCCCAGTCTGTATCTCAGTCTGTCTCTCAGTCTGTCTCTCAGTCTGTATGTCTCTCTGTCTGTCTCTCAGTCTGTCTATCAGTCTGTATGTCTCTCTGTCTGTCTCTCAGTCTGTCTGTCTGTCAATCTGTCTCTCTGTCTGTCTCCCAGTCTGTCTCTCAGTATGTCTCTCAGTCTGTCTCTCTGTCTGTCTGTCCAGTCTGTCTCTCTGTCTGTCTCTCTGTCTGTCTCTCAGTCTGTCTCTCAGTATGTATGTATCTCTGTCTGTCTCTCAGTCTGTATGTCTCTCAGTCTGTATGTCTGTATGTCTGTCAGTCTGTCTCTCAGTCAGTCTGTCTATCAGTCTGTCTGTCTCTCAGTATGTCTCTCAGTCTGTCTCTCTGTCTGTCTCTCAGTCTGTCTCGCAGTATGTCCTCTATGTCTGTCTGTCTCTCTGTCTGTCTCTCAGTCTGTCTCTCAGTCTGTCTCCCAGTCTGTATCTCAGTCTGTCTGTCTGTCTGTCTGTCTGTCTGTCTGTCTGTCTGTCTGTCTGTCTGTCTGTCTGTCTGTCTGTCTGTCTGTCTGTCTGTCTCTCAGTCTGTCTATCAGTCTGTATGTCTCCCTGTCTGTCTCTCAGTCTGTCTGTCTGTCAATCTGTCTCTCAGTCTGTCTGTCTTTCTGTCTGTATCTCAGTTTGTCTGTCTCTTTGTCTGTCTCTCAGTCTGTCTGTCTCTCAGTATGTCTCTCAGTCTGTCTCTCTGTCTGTCTGTCCAGTCTGTCTATCTGTCTGTCTGTCCAGTCTGTCTCTCTGTCTGTCTCTCTGTCTGTCTGTCTCTCAGTCTGTCTGTATGTCAGTCTGTCTCTCAGTCTGTCTCTCAGTCTGTCTCTCTGTCTGTCTCTCAGTCTGTCTGTCTGTCAATCTGTCTCTCAGTCTGTCTGTCTTTCTGTCTGTATCTCAGTTTGTCTGTCTCTTTGTCTGTCTCTCAGTCTGTCTGTCTCTCAGTATGTCTCTCAGTCTGTATCCTAGTCTGTCTCTCAGTCTGTCTCTCAGTCTGTCTCTCTGTCTGTCTGTCCAGTCTGTCTCTCTGTCTGTCTGTCCAGTCTGTCTCTATGTCTGTCTCTCTGTCTGTCTGTCTCTCAGTCTGTCTGTCTCTCTGTCTGTCTCCCAGTCTGTCTCTCAGTCTGTCTCTCAGTCTGCCTCTCTGTCTGTCTGTCCAGTCTGTCTCTCTGTCTGTCTCTCTGTCTGTCTCTCAGTCTGTCTCTCAGTATGTATGTCTCTCTGTCTGTCTATCAGTCTGTATGTCTCTCAGTCTGTATGTCTGTCTGTCTGTCAGTCTGTCTCTCAGTCTGTCTGTCTATCAGTCTGTCTGTCTCTCAGTATGTCTCTCAGTCTGTCTCTCTGTCTGTCTCTCAGTCTGTCTCGCAGTCTGTCCTCTATGTCTGTCTGTCTCTCTGTCTGTCTCTCAGTATGTCTGTCTCTCAGTCTGTCTCTCAGTCTGTCTCTCAGTCTGTCTCCCAGTCTGTATCTCAGTCTGTCTCTCAGTCTGTCTCTCAGTCTGTATGTCTCTCTGTCTGTCTCTCAGTCTGTCTATCAGTCTGTATGTCTCTCTGTCTGTCTCTCAGTCTGTCTGTCTGTCAATCTGTCTCTCAGTCTGTCTGTCTTTCTGTCTGTATCTCAGTTTGTCTGTCTCTTTGTCTGTCTCTCAGTCTGTCTGTCTCTCAGTATGTCTCTCAGTCTGTCTCCTAGTCTGTCTCTCAGTCTGTCTCTCAGTCTGTCTCTCTGTCTCTCAGTATGTCTGTCTGTCTGTCAGTCTGTCTCTCAGTCTGTCTCTCAGTCTGCCCTCTCTGTCTGTCCCTTTGTCTGTCTCTCAGTATGTCTGTCTCTCAGTCTGTCTCTCAGTATGTCTCTCAGTCTGTCTCTCAGTCTGTCTGTCAGTCTGTCTCTCAGTCTGTCTCTCAGTCTGCCCTATCTGTCTGTCTGTCCCTCTGTCTGTCTCTCAGTATGTCTGTCTCTCAGTCTGTCTCTCAGTATGTCTCTCAGTCTGTCTCTCAGTCTGTCTCTCAGTCTGTCTCTCAGGCTGTCTCTCAGTCTCTCTCAGTCTGTCTCTCAGTCTGTCTGTCTCTCAGTCTGTCTGTCTGTCTGTCTGTCAGTCTGTCTCTCAGTCTGTCTGTCTCTCTGTCTGTCTCTCAGTCTGTCTGTCTATCTGTCTGTCTCTCAGTCTGTCTCTCAGTATGTCTCTCAGTCTGTCTCTCAGTCTGTCTCTCAGTCTGTCTCTCAGTCTGTCTCTCAGGCTGTCTCTCAGTCTCTCTCAGTATGTCTCTCAGTCTGTCTGTCTCTCAGTCTGTCTGTCTGTCTGTCAGTCTGTCTCTCAGTCTGTCTGTCTCTCTGTCTGTCTCTCAGTCTGTCTGTCTGTCTATCTGTCTGTCTCTCAGTCTGCCTGTCTCTCTGTCTGTCTGTCCAGTCTGTCTCTATGTCTGTCTCTCTGTCTGTCTGTCTCTCAGTCTGTCTGTCTCTCTGTCTGTCTCCCAGTCTGTCTCTCAGTCTGTCTCTCAGTCTGTCTCTCTGTCTGTCTGTCCAGTCTGTCTCTCTGTCTGTCTCTCTGTCTGTCTCTCAGTCTGTCTATCAGTCTGTATGTCTCTCAGTCTGTCTGTCTATCAGTCTGTCTGTCTCTCAGTATGTCTCTCAGTCTGTCTCTCTGTCTGTCTCTCAGTCTGTCTCGCAGTCTGTCCTCTATGTCTGTCTGTCTCTCTGTCTGTCTCTCAGTATGTCTGTCTCTCAGTCTGTCTCTCAGTCTGTCTCCCAGTCTGTATCTCAGTCTGTCTCTCAGTCTGTCTCTCAGTCTGTATGTCTCTCTGTCTGTCTCTCAGTCTGTCTATCAGTCTGTATGTCTCTCTGTCTGTCTCTCAGTCTGTCTGTCTGTCAATCTGTCTCTCTGTCTGTCTCCCAGTCTGTCTCTCAGTATGTCTCTCAGTCTGTCTCTCTGTCTGTCTGTCCAGTCTGTCTCTCTGTCTGTCTCTCTGTCTGTCTCTCAGTCTGTCTCTCAGTATGTATGTATCTCTGTCTGTCTCTCAGTCTGTATGTCTCTCAGTCTGTATGTCTGTATGTCTGTCAGTCTGTCTCTCAGTCTGTCTGTCTATCAGTCTGTCTGTCTCTCAGTATGTCTCTCAGTCTGTCTCTCTGTCTGTCTCTCAGTCTGTCTCGCAGTATGTCCTCTATGTCTGTCTGTCTCTCTGTCTGTCTCTCAGTCTGTCTCTCAGTCTGTCTCCCAGTCTGTATCTCAGTCTGTCTCTCAGTCTGTCTCTCAGTCTGTCTGTCTGTCTGTCTGTCTGTCTGTCTGTCTGTCTGTCTGTCTGTCTGTCTCTCAGTCTGTCTATCAGTCTGTATGTCTCCCTGTCTGTCTCTCAGTCTGTCTGTCTGTCAATCTGTCTCTCAGTCTGTCTGTCTTTCTGTCTGTATCTCAGTTTGTCTGTCTCTTTGTCTGTCTCTCAGTCTGTCTGACTCTCAGTATGTCTCTCAGTCTGTCTCCTAGTCTGTCTCTCAGTCTGTCTCTCAGTCTGTCTCTCTGTCTGTCTGTCCAGTCTGTCTATCTGTCTGTCTGTCCAGTCTGTCTCTCTGTCTGTCTCTCTGTCTGTCTGTCTCTCAGTCTGTCTGTATGTCAGTCTGTCTCTCAGTCTGTCTCTCAGTCTGTCTCTCTGTCTGTCTCTCAGTCTGTCTGTCTGTCAATCTGTCTCTCAGTCTGTCTGTCTTTCTGTCTGTATCTCAGTTTGTCTGTCTCTTTGTCTGTCTCTCAGTCTGTCTGTCTCTCAGTATGTCTCTCAGTCTGTATCCTAGTCTGTCTCTCAGTCTGTCTCTCAGTCTGTCTCTCTGTCTGTCTGTCCAGTCTGTCTCTCTGTCTGTCTGTCCAGTCTGTCTCTCTGTCTGTCTCTCTGTCTGTCTGTCTCTCAGTCTGTCTGTCTCTCTGTCTGTCTCCCAGTCTGTCTCTCAGTCTGTCTCTCAGTCTGCCTCTCTGTCTGTCTGTCCAGTCTGTCTCTCTGTCTGTCTCTCTGTCTGTCTCTCAGTCTGTCTCTCAGTATGTATGTCTCTCTGTCTGTCTATCAGTCTGTATGTCTCTCAGTCTGTATGTCTGTCTGTCTGTCAGTCTGTCTCTCAGTCTGTCTGTCTCTCAGTATGTCTCTCAGTCTGTCTCTCTGTCTGTCTCTCAGTCTGTCTCGCAGTCTGTCCTCTATGTCTGTCTGTCTCTCTGTCTGTCTCTCAGTATGTCTGTCTCTCAGTCTGTCTCTCAGTCTGTCTCTCAGTCTGTCTCCCAGTCTGTATCTCAGTCTGTCTCTCAGTCTGTCTCTCAGTCTGTATGTCTCTCTGTCTGTCTCTCAGTCTGTCTATCAGTCTGTATGTCTCTCTGTCTGTCTCTCAGTCTGTCTGTCTGTCAATCTGTCTCTCAGTCTGTCTGTCTTTCTGTCTGTATCTCAGTTTGTCTGTCTCTTTGTCTGTCTCTCAGTCTGTCTGTCTCTCAGTATGTCTCTCAGTCTGTCTCCTAGTCTGTCTCTCAGTCTGTCTCTCAGTCTGTCTCTCTGTCTCTCAGTATGTCTGTCTGTCTGTCAGTCTGTCTCTCAGTCTGTCTCTCAGTCTGCCCTCTCTGTCTGTCCCTTTGTCTGTCTCTCAGTATGTCTGTCTCTCAGTCTGTCTCTCAGTATGTCTCTCAGTCTGTCTCTCAGTCTGTCTGTCAGTCTGTCTCTCAGTCTGTCTCTCAGTCTGCCCTATCTGTCTGTCTGTCCCTCTGTCTGTCTCTCAGTATGTCTGTCTCTCAGTCTGTCTCTCAGTATGTCTCTCAGTCTGTCTCTCAGTCTGTCTCTCAGTCTGTCTCTCAGTCTGTCTCTCAGGCTGTCTCTCAGTCTCTCTCAGTCTGTCTCTCAGTCTGTCTGTCTCTCAGTCTGTCTGTCTGTCTGTCTGTCAGTCTGTCTCTCAGTCTGTCTGTCTCTCTGTCTGTCTCTCAGTCTGTCTGTCTATCTGTCTGTCTCTCAGTCTGTCTCTCAGTATGTCTCTCAGTCTGTCTCTCAGTCTGTCTCTCAGTCTGTCTCTCAGTCTGTCTCTCAGGCTGTCTCTCAGTCTCTCTCAGTATGTCTCTCAGTCTGTCTGTCTCTCAGTCTGTCTGTCTGTCTGTCAGTCTGTCTCTCAGTCTGTCTGTCTCTCTGTCTGTCTCTCAGTCTGTCTGTCTGTCTATCTGTCTGTCTCTCAGTCTGCCTGTCTCTCTGTCTGTCTGTCCAGTCTGTCTCTATGTCTGTCTCTCTGTCTGTCTGTCTCTCAGTCTGTCTGTCTCTCTGTCTGTCTCCCAGTCTGTCTCTCAGTCTGTCTCTCAGTCTGTCTCTCTGTCTGTCTGTCCAGTCTGTCTCTCTGTCTGTCTCTCTGTCTGTCTCTCAGTCTGTCTATCAGTCTGTATGTCTCTCAGTCTGTCTGTCTATCAGTCTGTCTGTCTCTCAGTATGTCTCTCAGTCTGTCTCTCTGTCTGTCTCTCAGTCTGTCTCGCAGTCTGTCCTCTATGTCTGTCTGTCTCTCTGTCTGTCTCTCAGTATGTCTGTCTCTCAGTCTGTCTCTCAGTCTGTCTCCCAGTCTGTATCTCAGTCTGTCTCTCAGTCTGTCTCTCAGTCTGTATGTCTCTCTGTCTGTCTCTCAGTCTGTCTATCAGTCTGTATGTCTCTCTGTCTGTCTCTCAGTCTGTCTGTCTGTCAATCTGTCTCTCTGTCTGTCTCCCAGTCTGTCTCTCAGTATGTCTCTCAGTCTGTCTCTCTGTCTGTCTGTCCAGTCTGTCTCTCTGTCTGTCTCTCTGTCTGTCTCTCAGTCTGTCTCTCAGTATGTATGTATCTCTGTCTGTCTCTCAGTCTGTATGTCTCTCAGTCTGTATGTCTGTATGTCTGTCAGTCTGTCTCTCAGTCTGTCTATCAGTCTGTATGTCTCCCTGTCTGTCTCTCAGTCTGTCTGTCTGTCAATCTGTCTCTCAGTCTGTCTGTCTTTCTGTCTGTATCTCAGTTTGTCTGTCTCTTTGTCTGTCTCTCAGTCTGTCTGTCTCTCAGTATGTCTCTCAGTCTGTCTCTCTGTCTGTCTGTCCAGTCTGTCTATCTGTCTGTCTGTCCAGTCTGTCTCTCTGTCTGTCTCTCTGTCTGTCTGTCTCTCAGTCTGTCTGTATGTCAGTCTGTCTCTCAGTCTGTCTCTCAGTCTGTCTCTCTGTCTGTCTCTCAGTCTGTCTGTCTGTCAATCTGTCTCTCAGTCTGTCTGTCTTTCTGTCTGTATCTCAGTTTGTCTGTCTCTTTGTCTGTCTCTCAGTCTGTCTGTCTCTCAGTATGTCTCTCAGTCTGTATCCTAGTCTGTCTCTCAGTCTGTCTCTCAGTCTGTCTCTCTGTCTGTCTGTCCAGTCTGTCTCTCTGTCTGTCTGTCCAGTCTGTCTCTCTGTCTGTCTCTCTGTCTGTCTGTCTCTCAGTCTGTCTGTCTCTCTGTCTGTCTCCCAGTCTGTCTCTCAGTCTGTCTCTCAGTCTGCCTCTCTGTCTGTCTGTCCAGTCTGTCTCTCTGTCTGTCTCTCTGTCTGTCTCTCAGTCTGTCTCTCAGTATGTATGTCTCTCTGTCTGTCTATCAGTCTGTATGTCTCTCAGTCTGTATGTCTGTCTGTCTGTCAGTCTGTCTCTCAGTCTGTCTGTCTATCAGTCTGTCTGTCTCTCAGTATGTCTCTCAGTCTGTCTCTCTGTCTGTCTCTCAGTCTGTCTCGCAGTCTGTCCTCTATGTCTGTCTGTCTCTCTGTCTGTCTCTCAGTATGTCTGTCTCTCAGTCTGTCTCTCAGTCTGTCTCTCAGTCTGTCTCCCAGTCTGTATCTCAGTCTGTCTCTCAGTCTGTCTCTCAGTCTGTATGTCTCTCTGTCTGTCTCTCAGTCTGTCTATCAGTCTGTATGTCTCTCTGTCTGTCTCTCAGTCTGTCTGTCTGTCAATCTGTCTCTCAGTCTGTCTGTCTTTCTGTCTGTATCTCAGTTTGTCTGTCTCTTTGTCTGTCTCTCAGTCTGTCTGTCTCTCAGTATGTCTCTCAGTCTGTCTCCTAGTCTGTCTCTCAGTCTGTCTCTCAGTCTGTCTCTCTGTCTCTCAGTATGTCTGTCTGTCTGTCAGTCTGTCTCTCAGTCTGTCTCTCAGTCTGCCCTCTCTGTCTGTCCCTTTGTCTGTCTCTCAGTATGTCTGTCTCTCAGTCTGTCTCTCAGTATGTCTCTCAGTCTGTCTCTCAGTCTGTCTGTCAGTCTGTCTCTCAGTCTGTCTCTCAGTCTGCCCTATCTGTCTGTCTGTCCCTCTGTCTGTCTCTCAGTATGTCTGTCTCTCAGTCTGTCTCTCAGTATGTCTCTCAGTCTGTCTCTCAGTCTGTCTCTCAGTCTGTCTCTCAGTCTGTCTCTCAGGCTGTCTCTCAGTCTCTCTCAGTCTGTCTCTCAGTCTGTCTGTCTCTCAGTCTGTCTGTCTGTCTGTCTGTCAGTCTGTCTCTCAGTCTGTCTGTCTCTCTGTCTGTCTCTCAGTCTGTCTGTCTATCTGTCTGTCTCTCAGTCTGTCTCTCAGTATGTCTCTCAGTCTGTCTCTCAGTCTGTCTCTCAGTCTGTCTCTCAGTCTGTCTCTCAGGCTGTCTCTCAGTCTCTCTCAGTATGTCTCTCAGTCTGTCTGTCTCTCAGTCTGTCTGTCTGTCTGTCAGTCTGTCTCTCAGTCTGTCTGTCTCTCTGTCTGTCTCTCAGTCTGTCTGTCTGTCTATCTGTCTGTCTCTCAGTCTGCCTGTCTCTCTGTCTGTCTGTCCAGTCTGTCTCTATGTCTGTCTCTCTGTCTGTCTGTCTCTCAGTCTGTCTGTCTCTCTGTCTGTCTCCCAGTCTGTCTCTCAGTCTGTCTCTCAGTCTGTCTCTCTGTCTGTCTGTCCAGTCTGTCTCTCTGTCTGTCTCTCTGTCTGTCTGTCTGTCAATCTGTCTCTCAGTCTGTCTGTCTTTCTGTCTGTATCTCAGTTTGTCTGTCTCTTTGTCTGTCTCTCAGTCTGTCTGACTCTCAGTATGTCTCTCAGTCTGTCTCCTAGTCTGTCTCTCAGTCTGTCTCTCAGTCTGTCTCTCTGTCTGTCTGTCCAGTCTGTCTATCTGTCTGTCTGTCCAGTCTGTCTCTCTGTCTGTCTCTCTGTCTGTCTGTCTCTCAGTCTGTCTGTATGTCAGTCTGTCTCTCAGTCTGTCTCTCAGTCTGTCTCTCTGTCTGTCTCTCAGTCTGTCTGTCTGTCAATCTGTCTCTCAGTCTGTCTGTCTTTCTGTCTGTATCTCAGTTTGTCTGTCTCTTTGTCTGTCTCTCAGTCTGTCTGTCTCTCAGTATGTCTCTCAGTCTGTATCCTAGTCTGTCTCTCAGTCTGTCTCTCAGTCTGTCTCTCTGTCTGTCTGTCCAGTCTGTCTCTCTGTCTGTCTGTCCAGTCTGTCTCTCTGTCTGTCTCTCTGTCTGTCTGTCTCTCAGTCTGTCTGTCTCTCTGTCTGTCTCCCAGTCTGTCTCTCAGTCTGTCTCTCAGTCTGCCTCTCTGTCTGTCTGTCCAGTCTGTCTCTCTGTCTGTCTCTCTGTCTGTCTCTCAGTCTGTCTCTCAGTATGTATGTCTCTCTGTCTGTCTATCAGTCTGTATGTCTCTCAGTCTGTATGTCTGTCTGTCTGTCAGTCTGTCTCTCAGTCTGTCTGTCTATCAGTCTGTCTGTCTCTCAGTATGTCTCTCAGTCTGTCTCTCTGTCTGTCTCTCAGTCTGTCTCGCAGTCTGTCCTCTATGTCTGTCTGTCTCTCTGTCTGTCTCTCAGTATGTCTGTCTCTCAGTCTGTCTCTCAGTCTGTCTCTCAGTCTGTCTCCCAGTCTGTATCTCAGTCTGTCTCTCAGTCTGTCTCTCAGTCTGTATGTCTCTCTGTCTGTCTCTCAGTCTGTCTATCAGTCTGTATGTCTCTCTGTCTGTCTCTCAGTCTGTCTGTCTGTCAATCTGTCTCTCAGTCTGTCTGTCTTTCTGTCTGTATCTCAGTTTGTCTGTCTCTTTGTCTGTCTCTCAGTCTGTCTGTCTCTCAGTATGTCTCTCAGTCTGTCTCCTAGTCTGTCTCTCAGTCTGTCTCTCAGTCTGTCTCTCTGTCTCTCAGTATGTCTGTCTGTCTGTCAGTCTGTCTCTCAGTCTGTCTCTCAGTCTGCCCTCTCTGTCTGTCCCTTTGTCTGTCTCTCAGTATGTCTGTCTCTCAGTCTGTCTCTCAGTATGTCTCTCAGTCTGTCTCTCAGTCTGTCTGTCAGTCTGTCTCTCAGTCTGTCTCTCAGTCTGCCCTATCTGTCTGTCTGTCCCTCTGTCTGTCTCTCAGTATGTCTGTCTCTCAGTCTGTCTCTCAGTATGTCTCTCAGTCTGTCTCTCAGTCTGTCTCTCAGTCTGTCTCTCAGTCTGTCTCTCAGGCTGTCTCTCAGTCTCTCTCAGTCTGTCTCTCAGTCTGTCTGTCTCTCAGTCTGTCTGTCTGTCTGTCTGTCAGTCTGTCTCTCAGTCTGTCTGTCTCTCTGTCTGTCTCTCAGTCTGTCTGTCTATCTGTCTGTCTCTCAGTCTGTCTCTCAGTATGTCTCTCAGTCTGTCTCTCAGTCTGTCTCTCAGTCTGTCTCTCAGTCTGTCTCTCAGGCTGTCTCTCAGTCTCTCTCAGTATGTCTCTCAGTCTGTCTGTCTCTCAGTCTGTCTGTCTGTCTGTCAGTCTGTCTCTCAGTCTGTCTGTCTCTCTGTCTGTCTCTCAGTCTGTCTGTCTGTCTATCTGTCTGTCTCTCAGTCTGCCTGTCTCTCTGTCTGTCTGTCCAGTCTGTCTCTATGTCTGTCTCTCTGTCTGTCTGTCTCTCAGTCTGTCTGTCTCTCTGTCTGTCTCCCAGTCTGTCTCTCAGTCTGTCTCTCAGTCTGTCTCTCTGTCTGTCTGTCCAGTCTGTCTCTCTGTCTGTCTCTCTGTCTGTCTCTCAGTCTGTCTATCAGTCTGTATGTCTCTCAGTCTGTCTGTCTATCAGTCTGTCTGTCTCTCAGTATGTCTCTCAGTCTGTCTCTCTGTCTGTCTCTCAGTCTGTCTCGCAGTCTGTCCTCTATGTCTGTCTGTCTCTCTGTCTGTCTCTCAGTATGTCTGTCTCTCAGTCTGTCTCTCAGTCTGTCTCCCAGTCTGTATCTCAGTCTGTCTCTCAGTCTGTCTCTCAGTCTGTATGTCTCTCTGTCTGTCTCTCAGTCTGTCTATCAGTCTGTATGTCTCTCTGTCTGTCTCTCAGTCTGTCTGTCTGTCAATCTGTCTCTCTGTCTGTCTCCCAGTCTGTCTCTCAGTATGTCTCTCAGTCTGTCTCTCTGTCTGTCTGTCCAGTCTGTCTCTCTGTCTGTCTCTCTGTCTGTCTCTCAGTCTGTCTCTCAGTATGTATGTATCTCTGTCTGTCTCTCAGTCTGTATGTCTCTCAGTCTGTATGTCTGTATGTCTGTCAGTCTGTCTCTCAGTCTGTCTATCAGTCTGTATGTCTCCCTGTCTGTCTCTCAGTCTGTCTGTCTGTCAATCTGTCTCTCAGTCTGTCTGTCTTTCTGTCTGTATCTCAGTTTGTCTGTCTCTTTGTCTGTCTCTCAGTCTGTCTGTCTCTCAGTATGTCTCTCAGTCTGTCTCTCTGTCTGTCTGTCCAGTCTGTCTATCTGTCTGTCTGTCCAGTCTGTCTCTCTGTCTGTCTCTCTGTCTGTCTGTCTCTCAGTCTGTCTGTATGTCAGTCTGTCTCTCAGTCTGTCTCTCAGTCTGTCTCTCTGTCTGTCTCTCAGTCTGTCTGTCTGTCAATCTGTCTCTCAGTCTGTCTGTCTTTCTGTCTGTATCTCAGTTTGTCTGTCTCTTTGTCTGTCTCTCAGTCTGTCTGTCTCTCAGTATGTCTCTCAGTCTGTATCCTAGTCTGTCTCTCAGTCTGTCTCTCAGTCTGTCTCTCTGTCTGTCTGTCCAGTCTGTCTCTCTGTCTGTCTGTCCAGTCTGTCTCTCTGTCTGTCTCTCTGTCTGTCTGTCTCTCAGTCTGTCTGTCTCTCTGTCTGTCTCCCAGTCTGTCTCTCAGTCTGTCTCTCAGTCTGCCTCTCTGTCTGTCTGTCCAGTCTGTCTCTCTGTCTGTCTCTCTGTCTGTCTCTCAGTCTGTCTCTCAGTATGTATGTCTCTCTGTCTGTCTATCAGTCTGTATGTCTCTCAGTCTGTATGTCTGTCTGTCTGTCAGTCTGTCTCTCAGTCTGTCTGTCTATCAGTCTGTCTGTCTCTCAGTATGTCTCTCAGTCTGTCTCTCTGTCTGTCTCTCAGTCTGTCTCGCAGTCTGTCCTCTATGTCTGTCTGTCTCTCTGTCTGTCTCTCAGTATGTCTGTCTCTCAGTCTGTCTCTCAGTCTGTCTCTCAGTCTGTCTCCCAGTCTGTATCTCAGTCTGTCTCTCAGTCTGTCTCTCAGTCTGTATGTCTCTCTGTCTGTCTCTCAGTCTGTCTATCAGTCTGTATGTCTCTCTGTCTGTCTCTCAGTCTGTCTGTCTGTCAATCTGTCTCTCAGTCTGTCTGTCTTTCTGTCTGTATCTCAGTTTGTCTGTCTCTTTGTCTGTCTCTCAGTCTGTCTGTCTCTCAGTATGTCTCTCAGTCTGTCTCCTAGTCTGTCTCTCAGTCTGTCTCTCAGTCTGTCTCTCTGTCTCTCAGTATGTCTGTCTGTCTGTCAGTCTGTCTCTCAGTCTGTCTCTCAGTCTGCCCTCTCTGTCTGTCCCTTTGTCTGTCTCTCAGTATGTCTGTCTCTCAGTCTGTCTCTCAGTATGTCTCTCAGTCTGTCTCTCAGTCTGTCTGTCAGTCTGTCTCTCAGTCTGTCTCTCAGTCTGCCCTATCTGTCTGTCTGTCCCTCTGTCTGTCTCTCAGTATGTCTGTCTCTCAGTCTGTCTCTCAGTATGTCTCTCAGTCTGTCTCTCAGTCTGTCTCTCAGTCTGTCTCTCAGTCTGTCTCTCAGGCTGTCTCTCAGTCTCTCTCAGTCTGTCTCTCAGTCTGTCTGTCTCTCAGTCTGTCTGTCTGTCTGTCTGTCAGTCTGTCTCTCAGTCTGTCTGTCTCTCTGTCTGTCTCTCAGTCTGTCTGTCTATCTGTCTGTCTCTCAGTCTGTCTCTCAGTATGTCTCTCAGTCTGTCTCTCAGTCTGTCTCTCAGTCTGTCTCTCAGTCTGTCTCTCAGGCTGTCTCTCAGTCTCTCTCAGTATGTCTCTCAGTCTGTCTGTCTCTCAGTCTGTCTGTCTGTCTGTCAGTCTGTCTCTCAGTCTGTCTGTCTCTCTGTCTGTCTCTCAGTCTGTCTGTCTGTCTATCTGTCTGTCTCTCAGTCTGCCTGTCTCTCTGTCTGTCTGTCCAGTCTGTCTCTATGTCTGTCTCTCTGTCTGTCTGTCTCTCAGTCTGTCTGTCTCTCTGTCTGTCTCCCAGTCTGTCTCTCAGTCTGTCTCTCAGTCTGTCTCTCTGTCTGTCTGTCCAGTCTGTCTCTCTGTCTGTCTCTCTGTCTGTCTCTCAGTCTGTCTATCAGTCTGTATGTCTCTCAGTCTGTCTGTCTATCAGTCTGTCTGTCTCTCAGTATGTCTCTCAGTCTGTCTCTCTGTCTGTCTCTCAGTCTGTCTCGCAGTCTGTCCTCTATGTCTGTCTGTCTCTCTGTCTGTCTCTCAGTATGTCTGTCTCTCAGTCTGTCTCTCAGTCTGTCTCCCAG
The DNA here is from genome assembly GCF_963971535.1 of Notolepis coatsorum. NCBI lineage: Eukaryota > Metazoa > Chordata > Actinopteri > Aulopiformes > Paralepididae > Notolepis > Notolepis coatsorum. Next base: position 305,878 of record NW_028170754.1, on the reverse strand, counting down.
TCTGTATCTCAGTCTGTCTCTCAGTCTGTCTCTCAGTCTGTATGTCTCTCTGTCTGTCTCTCAGTCTGTCTATCAGTCTGTATGTCTCTCTGTCTGTCTCTCAGTCTGTCTGTCTGTCAATCTGTCTCTCTGTCTGTCTCCCAGTCTGTCTCTCAGTATGTCTCTCAGTCTGTCTCTCTGTCTGTCTGTCCAGTCTGTCTCTCTGTCTGTCTCTCTGTCTGTCTCTCAGTCTGTCTCTCAGTATGTATGTATCTCTGTCTGTCTCTCAGTCTGTATGTCTCTCAGTCTGTATGTCTGTATGTCTGTCAGTCTGTCTCTCAGTCTGTCTGTCTATCAGTCTGTCTGTCTCTCAGTATGTCTCTCAGTCTGTCTCTCTGTCTGTCTCTCAGTCTGTCTCGCAGTATGTCCTCTATGTCTGTCTGTCTCTCTGTCTGTCTCTCAGTCTGTCTCTCAGTCTGTCTCCCAGTCTGTATCTCAGTCTGTCTCTCAGTCTGTCTCTCAGTCTGTCTGTCTGTCTGTCTGTCTGTCTGTCTGTCTGTCTGTCTGTCTGTCTGTCTGTCTGTCTGTCTCTCAGTCTGTCTATCAGTCTGTATGTCTCCCTGTCTGTCTCTCAGTCTGTCTGTCTGTCAATCTGTCTCTCAGTCTGTCTGTCTTTCTGTCTGTATCTCAGTTTGTCTGTCTCTTTGTCTGTCTCTCAGTCTGTCTGTCTCTCAGTATGTCTCTCAGTCTGTCTCCTAGTCTGTCTCTCAGTCTGTCTCTCAGTCTGTCTCTCTGTCTGTCTGTCCAGTCTGTCTATCTGTCTGTCTGTCCAGTCTGTCTCTCTGTCTGTCTGTATGTCAGTCTGTCTCTCAGTCTGTCTCTCAGTCTGTCTCTCTGTCTGTCTCTCAGTCTGTCTGTCTGTCAATCTGTCTCTCAGTCTGTCTGTCTTTCTGTCTGTATCTCAGTTTGTCTGTCTCTTTGTCTGTCTCTCAGTCTGTCTGTCTCTCAGTATGTCTCTCAGTCTGTATCCTAGTCTGTCTCTCAGTCTGTCTCTCAGTCTGTCTCTCTGTCTGTCTGTCCAGTCTGTCTCTCTGTCTGTCTGTCCAGTCTGTCTCTCTGTCTGTCTCTCTGTCTGTCTGTCTCTCAGTCTGTCTGTCTCTCTGTCTGTCTCCCAGTCTGTCTCTCAGTCTGTCTCTCAGTCTGCCTCTCTGTCTGTCTGTCCAGTCTGTCTCTCTGTCTGTCTCTCTGTCTGTCTCTCAGTCTGTCTCTCAGTATGTATGTCTCTCTGTCTGTCTATCAGTCTGTATGTCTCTCAGTCTGTATGTCTGTCTGTCTGTCAGTCTGTCTCTCAGTCTGTCTGTCTATCAGTCTGTCTGTCTCTCAGTATGTCTCTCAGTCTGTCTCTCTGTCTGTCTCTCAGTCTGTCTCGCAGTCTGTCCTCTATGTCTGTCTGTCTCTCTGTCTGTCTCTCAGTATGTCTGTCTCTCAGTCTGTCTCTCAGTCTGTCTCTCAGTCTGTCTCCCAGTCTGTATCTCAGTCTGTCTCTCAGTCTGTCTCTCAGTCTGTATGTCTCTCTGTCTGTCTCTCAGTCTGTCTATCAGTCTGTATGTCTCTCTGTCTGTCTCTCAGTCTGTCTGTCTGTCAATCTGTCTCTCAGTCTGTCTGTCTTTCTGTCTGTATCTCAGTTTGTCTGTCTCTTTGTCTGTCTCTCAGTCTGTCTGTCTCTCAGTATGTCTCTCAGTCTGTCTCCTAGTCTGTCTCTCAGTCTGTCTCTCAGTCTGTCTCTCTGTCTCTCAGTATGTCTGTCTGTCTGTCAGTCTGTCTCTCAGTCTGTCTCTCAGTCTGCCCTCTCTGTCTGTCCCTTTGTCTGTCTCTCAGTATGTCTGTCTCTCAGTCTGTCTCTCAGTATGTCTCTCAGTCTGTCTCTCAGTCTGTCTGTCAGTCTGTCTCTCAGTCTGTCTCTCAGTCTGCCCTATCTGTCTGTCTGTCCCTCTGTCTGTCTCTCAGTATGTCTGTCTCTCAGTCTGTCTCTCAGTATGTCTCTCAGTCTGTCTCTCAGTCTGTCTCTCAGTCTGTCTCTCAGTCTGTCTCTCAGGCTGTCTCTCAGTCTCTCTCAGTCTGTCTCTCAGTCTGTCTGTCTCTCAGTCTGTCTGTCTGTCTGTCTGTCAGTCTGTCTCTCAGTCTGTCTGTCTCTCTGTCTGTCTCTCAGTCTGTCTGTCTATCTGTCTGTCTCTCAGTCTGTCTCTCAGTATGTCTCTCAGTCTGTCTCTCAGTCTGTCTCTCAGTCTGTCTCTCAGTCTGTCTCTCAGGCTGTCTCTCAGTCTCTCTCAGTATGTCTCTCAGTCTGTCTGTCTCTCAGTCTGTCTGTCTGTCTGTCAGTCTGTCTCTCAGTCTGTCTGTCTCTCTGTCTGTCTCTCAGTCTGTCTGTCTGTCTATCTGTCTGTCTCTCAGTCTGCCTGTCTCTCTGTCTGTCTGTCCAGTCTGTCTCTATGTCTGTCTCTCTGTCTGTCTGTCTCTCAGTCTGTCTGTCTCTCTGTCTGTCTCCCAGTCTGTCTCTCAGTCTGTCTCTCAGTCTGTCTCTCTGTCTGTCTGTCCAGTCTGTCTCTCTGTCTGTCTCTCTGTCTGTCTCTCAGTCTGTCTATCAGTCTGTATGTCTCTCAGTCTGTCTGTCTATCAGTCTGTCTGTCTCTCAGTATGTCTCTCAGTCTGTCTCTCTGTCTGTCTCTCAGTCTGTCTCGCAGTCTGTCCTCTATGTCTGTCTGTCTCTCTGTCTGTCTCTCAGTATGTCTGTCTCTCAGTCTGTCTCTCAGTCTGTCTCCCAGTCTGTATCTCAGTCTGTCTCTCAGTCTGTCTCTCAGTCTGTATGTCTCTCTGTCTGTCTCTCAGTCTGTCTATCAGTCTGTATGTCTCTCTGTCTGTCTCTCAGTCTGTCTGTCTGTCAATCTGTCTCTCTGTCTGTCTCCCAGTCTGTCTCTCAGTATGTCTCTCAGTCTGTCTCTCTGTCTGTCTGTCCAGTCTGTCTCTCTGTCTGTCTCTCTGTCTGTCTCTCAGTCTGTCTCTCAGTATGTATGTATCTCTGTCTGTCTCTCAGTCTGTATGTCTCTCAGTCTGTATGTCTGTATGTCTGTCAGTCTGTCTCTCAGTCTGTCTGTCTATCAGTCTGTCTGTCTCTCAGTATGTCTCTCAGTCTGTCTCTCTGTCTGTCTCTCAGTCTGTCTCGCAGTATGTCCTCTATGTCTGTCTGTCTCTCTGTCTGTCTCTCAGTCTGTCTCTCAGTCTGTCTCCCAGTCTGTATCTCAGTCTGTCTCTCAGTCTGTCTCTCAGTCTGTCTGTCTGTCTGTCTGTCTGTCTGTCTGTCTGTCTGTCTGTCTGTCTGTCTGTCTGTCTGTCTGTCTGTCTGTCTGTCTGTCTGTCTGTCTCTCAGTCTGTATATCAGTCTGTCTCTCTGTCTGTCTGTCCTGTCTGTCAATCTGTCTCTCAGTCTGTCTGTCTTTCTGTCTGTATCTCAGTTTGTCTGTCTCTTTGTCTGTCTCTCAGTCTGTCTGTCTCTCAGTATGTCTCTCAGTCTGTCTCCTAGTCTGTCTCTCAGTCTGTCTCTCAGTCTGTCTCTCTGTCTGTCTGTCCAGTCTGTCTATCTGTCTGTCTGTCCAGTCTGTCTCTCTGTCTGTCTCTCTGTCTGTCTGTCTCTCAGTCTGTCTGTATGTCAGTCTGTCTCTCAGTCTGTCTCTCAGTCTGTCTCTCTGTCTGTCTCTCAGTCTGTCTGTCTGTCTGTCTGTCAATCTGTCTCTCAGTCTGTCTGTCTTTCTGTCTGTATCTCAGTTTGTCTGTCTCTTTGTCTGTCTCTCAGTCTGTCTGTCTCTCAGTATGTCTCTCAGTCTGTATCCTAGTCTGTCTCTCAGTCTGTCTCTCAGTCTGTCTCTCTGTCTGTCTGTCCAGTCTGTCTCTCTGTCTGTCTGTCCAGTCTGTCTCTCTGTCTGTCTCTCTGTCTGTCTGTCTCTCAGTCTGTCTGTCTCTCTGTCTGTCTCCCAGTCTGTCTCTCAGTCTGTCTCTCAGTCTGCCTCTCTGTCTGTCTGTCCAGTCTGTCTCTCTGTCTGTCTCTCTGTCTGTCTCTCAGTCTGTCTCTCAGTATGTATGTCTCTCTGTCTGTCTATCAGTCTGTATGTCTCTCAGTCTGTATGTCTGTCTGTCTGTCAGTCTGTCTCTCAGTCTGTCTGTCTATCAGTCTGTCTGTCTCTCAGTATGTCTCTCAGTCTGTCTCTCTGTCTGTCTCTCAGTCTGTCTCGCAGTCTGTCCTCTATGTCTGTCTGTCTCTCTGTCTGTCTCTCAGTATGTCTGTCTCTCAGTCTGTCTCTCAGTCTGTCTCTCAGTCTGTCTCCCAGTCTGTATCTCAGTCTGTCTCTCAGTCTGTCTCTCAGTCTGTATGTCTCTCTGTCTGTCTCTCAGTCTGTCTATCAGTCTGTATGTCTCTCTGTCTGTCTCTCAGTCTGTCTGTCTGTCAATCTGTCTCTCAGTCTGTCTGTCTTTCTGTCTGTATCTCAGTTTGTCTGTCTCTTTGTCTGTCTCTCAGTCTGTCTGTCTCTCAGTATGTCTCTCAGTCTGTCTCCTAGTCTGTCTCTCAGTCTGTCTCTCAGTCTGTCTCTCTGTCTCTCAGTATGTCTGTCTGTCTGTCAGTCTGTCTCTCAGTCTGTCTCTCAGTCTGCCCTCTCTGTCTGTCCCTTTGTCTGTCTCTCAGTATGTCTGTCTCTCAGTCTGTCTCTCAGTATGTCTCTCAGTCTGTCTCTCAGTCTGTCTGTCAGTCTGTCTCTCAGTCTGTCTCTCAGTCTGCCCTATCTGTCTGTCTGTCCCTCTGTCTGTCTCTCAGTATGTCTGTCTCTCAGTCTGTCTCTCAGTATGTCTCTCAGTCTGTCTCTCAGTCTGTCTCTCAGTCTGTCTCTCAGTCTGTCTCTCAGGCTGTCTCTCAGTCTCTCTCAGTCTGTCTCTCAGTCTGTCTGTCTCTCAGTCTGTCTGTCTGTCTGTCTGTCAGTCTGTCTCTCAGTCTGTCTGTCTCTCTGTCTGTCTCTCAGTCTGTCTGTCTATCTGTCTGTCTCTCAGTCTGTCTCTCAGTATGTCTCTCAGTCTGTCTCTCAGTCTGTCTCTCAGTCTGTCTCTCAGTCTGTCTCTCAGGCTGTCTCTCAGTCTCTCTCAGTATGTCTCTCAGTCTGTCTGTCTCTCAGTCTGTCTGTCTGTCTGTCAGTCTGTCTCTCAGTCTGTCTGTCTCTCTGTCTGTCTCTCAGTCTGTCTGTCTGTCTATCTGTCTGTCTCTCAGTCTGCCTGTCTCTCTGTCTGTCTGTCCAGTCTGTCTCTATGTCTGTCTCTCTGTCTGTCTGTCTCTCAGTCTGTCTGTCTCTCTGTCTGTCTCCCAGTCTGTCTCTCAGTCTGTCTCTCAGTCTGTCTCTCTGTCTGTCTGTCCAGTCTGTCTCTCTGTCTGTCTCTCTGTCTGTCTCTCAGTCTGTCTATCAGTCTGTATGTCTCTCAGTCTGTCTGTCTATCAGTCTGTCTGTCTCTCAGTATGTCTCTCAGTCTGTCTCTCTGTCTGTCTCTCAGTCTGTCTCGCAGTCTGTCCTCTATGTCTGTCTGTCTCTCTGTCTGTCTCTCAGTATGTCTGTCTCTCAGTCTGTCTCTCAGTCTGTCTCCCAGTCTGTATCTCAGTCTGTCTCTCAGTCTGTCTCTCAGTCTGTATGTCTCTCTGTCTGTCTCTCAGTCTGTCTATCAGTCTGTATGTCTCTCTGTCTGTCTCTCAGTCTGTCTGTCTGTCAATCTGTCTCTCTGTCTGTCTCCCAGTCTGTCTCTCAGTATGTCTCTCAGTCTGTCTCTCTGTCTGTCTGTCCAGTCTGTCTCTCTGTCTGTCTCTCTGTCTGTCTCTCAGTCTGTCTCTCAGTATGTATGTATCTCTGTCTGTCTCTCAGTCTGTATGTCTCTCAGTCTGTATGTCTGTATGTCTGTCAGTCTGTCTCTCAGTCTGTCTGTCTATCAGTCTGTCTGTCTCTCAGTATGTCTCTCAGTCTGTCTCTCTGTCTGTCTCTCAGTCTGTCTCGCAGTATGTCCTCTATGTCTGTCTGTCTCTCTGTCTGTCTCTCAGTCTGTCTCTCAGTCTGTCTCCCAGTCTGTATCTCAGTCTGTCTCTCAGTCTGTCTCTCAGTCTGTCTGTCTGTCTGTCTGTCTGTCTGTCTGTCTGTCTGTCTGTCTGTCTGTCTGTCTGTCTGTCTGTCTGTCTGTCTGTCTGTCTGTCTCTCAGTCTGTATATCAGTCTGTCTCTCTGTCTGTCTGTCCTGTCTGTCAATCTGTCTCTCAGTCTGTCTGTCTTTCTGTCTGTATCTCAGTTTGTCTGTCTCTTTGTCTGTCTCTCAGTCTGTCTGTCTCTCAGTATGTCTCTCAGTCTGTCTCCTAGTCTGTCTCTCAGTCTGTCTCTCAGTCTGTCTCTCTGTCTGTCTGTCCAGTCTGTCTATCTGTCTGTCTGTCCAGTCTGTCTCTCTGTCTGTCTCTCTGTCTGTCTGTCTCTCAGTCTGTCTGTATGTCAGTCTGTCTCTCAGTCTGTCTCTCAGTCTGTCTCTCTGTCTGTCTCTCAGTCTGTCTGTCTGTCTGTCTGTCAATCTGTCTCTCAGTCTGTCTGTCTTTCTGTCTGTATCTCAGTTTGTCTGTCTCTTTGTCTGTCTCTCAGTCTGTCTGTCTCTCAGTATGTCTCTCAGTCTGTATCCTAGTCTGTCTCTCAGTCTGTCTCTCAGTCTGTCTCTCTGTCTGTCTGTCCAGTCTGTCTCTCTGTCTGTCTGTCCAGTCTGTCTCTCTGTCTGTCTCTCTGTCTGTCTGTCTCTCAGTCTGTCTGTCTCTCTGTCTGTCTCCCAGTCTGTCTCTCAGTCTGTCTCTCAGTCTGCCTCTCTGTCTGTCTGTCCAGTCTGTCTCTCTGTCTGTCTCTCTGTCTGTCTCTCAGTCTGTCTCTCAGTATGTATGTCTCTCTGTCTGTCTATCAGTCTGTATGTCTCTCAGTCTGTATGTCTGTCTGTCTGTCAGTCTGTCTCTCAGTCTGTCTGTCTATCAGTCTGTCTGTCTCTCAGTATGTCTCTCAGTCTGTCTCTCTGTCTGTCTCTCAGTCTGTCTCGCAGTCTGTCCTCTATGTCTGTCTGTCTCTCTGTCTGTCTCTCAGTATGTCTGTCTCTCAGTCTGTCTCTCAGTCTGTCTCTCAGTCTGTCTCCCAGTCTGTATCTCAGTCTGTCTCTCAGTCTGTCTCTCAGTCTGTATGTCTCTCTGTCTGTCTCTCAGTCTGTCTATCAGTCTGTATGTCTCTCTGTCTGTCTCTCAGTCTGTCTGTCTGTCAATCTGTCTCTCAGTCTGTCTGTCTTTCTGTCTGTATCTCAGTTTGTCTGTCTCTTTGTCTGTCTCTCAGTCTGTCTGTCTCTCAGTATGTCTCTCAGTCTGTCTCCTAGTCTGTCTCTCAGTCTGTCTCTCAGTCTGTCTCTCTGTCTCTCAGTATGTCTGTCTGTCTGTCAGTCTGTCTCTCAGTCTGTCTCTCAGTCTGCCCTCTCTGTCTGTCCCTTTGTCTGTCTCTCAGTATGTCTGTCTCTCAGTCTGTCTCTCAGTATGTCTCTCAGTCTGTCTCTCAGTCTGTCTGTCAGTCTGTCTCTCAGTCTGTCTCTCAGTCTGCCCTATCTGTCTGTCTGTCCCTCTGTCTGTCTCTCAGTATGTCTGTCTCTCAGTCTGTCTCTCAGTATGTCTCTCAGTCTGTCTCTCAGTCTGTCTCTCAGTCTGTCTCTCAGTCTGTCTCTCAGGCTGTCTCTCAGTCTCTCTCAGTCTGTCTCTCAGTCTGTCTGTCTCTCAGTCTGTCTGTCTGTCTGTCTGTCAGTCTGTCTCTCAGTCTGTCTGTCTCTCTGTCTGTCTCTCAGTCTGTCTGTCTATCTGTCTGTCTCTCAGTCTGTCTCTCAGTATGTCTCTCAGTCTGTCTCTCAGTCTGTCTCTCAGTCTGTCTCTCAGTCTGTCTCTCAGGCTGTCTCTCAGTCTCTCTCAGTATGTCTCTCAGTCTGTCTGTCTCTCAGTCTGTCTGTCTGTCTGTCAGTCTGTCTCTCAGTCTGTCTGTCTCTCTGTCTGTCTCTCAGTCTGTCTGTCTGTCTATCTGTCTGTATCTCAGTCTGCCTGTCTCTCTGTCTGTCTCTCAGTCTGTATCTCTGTCTGTCTGTCTCTCAGTCTGTCTGTATCTCAGTCTGTCTGTCAGTCTGTCTCTCTGTCTGTCTCTCATTCTGTCAGTCTGTCTCTCTGTCTGTCTCTCAGTCTGCCTGTCTCTCAGTCTGCCTGTCTCTCAGTCTGTCTGTCTCTCAGTCTGTCTCTCAGTCTGTATATATGTCTGTCTCTCAGTCTGTCCTCTCTGTAATAATAATAATAATGGATTGGATTTATATAGCGCTCTTCGTGACACCCCAGAGACCCCAGAGCGCTTACAGAGTCCATTATTCGTTCATACACAGTCATACCGGTGGTGGTAAGCTACAATTGCAGCCAGAGCTGCCCTGAGGCAGACTCACGGAAGCGTGGCGAATAATCAACGCCTACGGCCCCTCCGACCACCACCAACATTCATTCACATGCATACACATTCATACGAGGCAAGTAGGTTAAGTGTCTTGCCCAAGGACACAACGGCAGTGGGATGGATATGGGCTTGAGCGGGATTCGAACCACCAACCCTTCGATCATTGGACGACCCGCTCTACCCCTGAGCCACGCCGCTGTCTGTCTGTCTATCTGTCTGTCTCTCAGTATGTCTGTATCTCAGTCTGTCTTTCAGTCTGTCTCTCAGTCTGTCTCCCAGTCTGTCTCTCAGTCTGTCTCTCAGTCTGTCTCTCTGTCTGTCTGTCCAGTCTGTCTCTCTGTCTGTCTCTCTGTCTGTCTCTCAGTCTGTCTCTCAGTATGTCTCTCAGTCTGTCTCTCAGTCTGTCTCTCAGTCTGTCTCTCAGTCTGTCTCTCAGGCTGTCTCTCAGTCTCTCTCAGTCTGTCTCTCAGTCTGTCTGTCTCTCAGTCTGTCTGTCTGTCAATCTGTCTCTCAGTCTGTCTGTCTTTCTGTCTGTATCTCAGTTTGTCTGTCTCTTTGTCTGTCTCTCAGTCTGTCTGTCTCTCAGTATGTCTCTCAGTCTGTCTCCTAGTCTGTCTCTCAGTCTGTCTCTCAGTCTGTCTCTCAGTCTGTCTGTCTATCAGTCTGTCTGTCTCTCAGTATGTCTCTCAGTCTGTCTCTCTGTCTGTCTCTCAGTCTGACTCGCAGTCTGTCCTCTATGTCTGTCTGTCTCTCTGTCTGTCTCTCAGTATGTCTGTCTCTCAGTCTGTCTCTCAGTCTGTCTCCCAGTCTGTATCTCAGTCTGTCTCTCAGTCTGTCTCTCAGTCTGTCTCCCAGTCTGTCTCTCAGTCTGTCTCTCAGTCTGTCTCTCTGTCTGTCTGTCCAGTCTGTCTCTCTGTCTGTCTCTCTGTCTGTCTCCCAGTCTGTCTCTCAGTATGTCTCTCAGTCTGTCTCTCTGTCTGTCTGTCCAGTCTGTCTCTCTGTCTGTCTCTCTGTCTGTCTCTCAGTCTGTCTCTCAGTATGTATGTATCTCTGTCTGTCTCTCAGTCTGTATGTCTCTCAGTCTGTATGTCTGTCTGTCTGTCAGTCTGTCTCTCAGTCTGTCTGTCTATCAGTCTGTCTGTCTCTCAGTATGTCTCTCAGTCTGTCTCTCTGTCTGTCTCTCAGTCTGTCTCGCAGTCTGTCCTCTATGTCTGTCTGTCTCTCTGTCTGTCTCTCAGTATGTCTCTCAGTCTGTCTCCTAGTCTGTCTCTCAGTCTGTCTCTCAGTCTGTCTCTCTGTCTCTCAGTATGTCTGTCTGTCTGTCAGTCTGTCTCTCAGTCTGTCTCTCAGTCTGCCCTCTCTGTCTGTCCCTTTGTCTGTCTCTCAGTATGTCTGTCTCTCAGTCTGTCTCTCAGTATGTCTCTCAGTCTGTCTCTCAGTCTGTCTGTCAGTCTGTCTCTCAGTCTGTCTCTCAGTCTGCCCTATCTGTCTGTCTGTCCCTCTGTCTGTCTCTCAGTATGTCTGTCTCTCAGTCTGTCTCTCAGTATGTCTCTCAGTCTGTCTCTCAGTCTGTCTCTCAGTCTGTCTCTCAGTCTGTCTCTCAGGCTGTCTCTCAGTCTCTCTCAGTCTGTCTCTCAGTCTGTCTGTCTCTCAGTCTGTCTGTCTGTCTGTCTGTCAGTCTGTCTCTCAGTCTGTCTGTCTCTCTGTCTGTCTCTCAGTCTGTCTGTCTATCTGTCTGTCTCTCAGTCTGTCTCTCAGTATGTCTCTCAGTCTGTCTCTCAGTCTGTCTCTCAGTCTGTCTCTCAGTCTGTCTCTCAGGCTGTCTCTCAGTCTCTCTCAGTATGTCTCTCAGTCTGTCTGTCTCTCAGTCTGTCTGTCTGTCTGTCAGTCTGTCTCTCAGTCTGTCTGTCTCTCTGTCTGTCTCTCAGTCTGTCTGTCTGTCTATCTGTCTGTCTCTCAGTCTGCCTGTCTCTCTGTCTGTCTGTCCAGTCTGTCTCTATGTCTGTCTCTCTGTCTGTCTGTCTCTCAGTCTGTCTGTCTCTCTGTCTGTCTCCCAGTCTGTCTCTCAGTCTGTCTCTCAGTCTGTCTCTCTGTCTGTCTGTCCAGTCTGTCTCTCTGTCTGTCTCTCTGTCTGTCTCTCAGTCTGTCTATCAGTCTGTATGTCTCTCAGTCTGTCTGTCTATCAGTCTGTCTGTCTCTCAGTATGTCTCTCAGTCTGTCTCTCTGTCTGTCTCTCAGTCTGTCTCGCAGTCTGTCCTCTATGTCTGTCTGTCTCTCTGTCTGTCTCTCAGTATGTCTGTCTCTCAGTCTGTCTCTCAGTCTGTCTCCCAGTCTGTATCTCAGTCTGTCTCTCAGTCTGTCTCTCAGTCTGTATGTCTCTCTGTCTGTCTCTCAGTCTGTCTATCAGTCTGTATGTCTCTCTGTCTGTCTCTCAGTCTGTCTGTCTGTCAATCTGTCTCTCTGTCTGTCTCCCAGTCTGTCTCTCAGTATGTCTCTCAGTCTGTCTCTCTGTCTGTCTGTCCAGTCTGTCTCTCTGTCTGTCTCTCTGTCTGTCTCTCAGTCTGTCTCTCAGTATGTATGTATCTCTGTCTGTCTCTCAGTCTGTATGTCTCTCAGTCTGTATGTCTGTATGTCTGTCAGTCTGTCTCTCAGTCTGTCTGTCTATCAGTCTGTCTGTCTCTCAGTATGTCTCTCAGTCTGTCTCTCTGTCTGTCTCTCAGTCTGTCTCGCAGTATGTCCTCTATGTCTGTCTGTCTCTCTGTCTGTCTCTCAGTCTGTCTCTCAGTCTGTCTCCCAGTCTGTATCTCAGTCTGTCTCTCAGTCTGTCTCTCAGTCTGTCTGTCTGTCTGTCTGTCTGTCTGTCTGTCTGTCTGTCTGTCTGTCTGTCTGTCTGTCTGTCTGTCTGTCTGTCTGTCTGTCTGTCTCTCAGTCTGTATATCAGTCTGTCTCTCTGTCTGTCTGTCCTGTCTGTCAATCTGTCTCTCAGTCTGTCTGTCTTTCTGTCTGTATCTCAGTTTGTCTGTCTCTTTGTCTGTCTCTCAGTCTGTCTGTCTCTCAGTATGTCTCTCAGTCTGTCTCCTAGTCTGTCTCTCAGTCTGTCTCTCAGTCTGTCTCTCTGTCTGTCTGTCCAGTCTGTCTATCTGTCTGTCTGTCCAGTCTGTCTCTCTGTCTGTCTCTCTGTCTGTCTGTCTCTCAGTCTGTCTGTATGTCAGTCTGTCTCTCAGTCTGTCTCTCAGTCTGTCTCTCTGTCTGTCTCTCAGTCTGTCTGTCTGTCTGTCTGTCAATCTGTCTCTCAGTCTGTCTGTCTTTCTGTCTGTATCTCAGTTTGTCTGTCTCTTTGTCTGTCTCTCAGTCTGTCTGTCTCTCAGTATGTCTCTCAGTCTGTATCCTAGTCTGTCTCTCAGTCTGTCTCTCAGTCTGTCTCTCTGTCTGTCTGTCCAGTCTGTCTCTCTGTCTGTCTGTCCAGTCTGTCTCTCTGTCTGTCTCTCTGTCTGTCTGTCTCTCAGTCTGTCTGTCTCTCTGTCTGTCTCCCAGTCTGTCTCTCAGTCTGTCTCTCAGTCTGCCTCTCTGTCTGTCTGTCCAGTCTGTCTCTCTGTCTGTCTCTCTGTCTGTCTCTCAGTCTGTCTCTCAGTATGTATGTCTCTCTGTCTGTCTATCAGTCTGTATGTCTCTCAGTCTGTATGTCTGTCTGTCTGTCAGTCTGTCTCTCAGTCTGTCTGTCTATCAGTCTGTCTGTCTCTCAGTATGTCTCTCAGTCTGTCTCTCTGTCTGTCTCTCAGTCTGTCTCGCAGTCTGTCCTCTATGTCTGTCTGTCTCTCTGTCTGTCTCTCAGTATGTCTGTCTCTCAGTCTGTCTCTCAGTCTGTCTCTCAGTCTGTCTCCCAGTCTGTATCTCAGTCTGTCTCTCAGTCTGTCTCTCAGTCTGTATGTCTCTCTGTCTGTCTCTCAGTCTGTCTATCAGTCTGTATGTCTCTCTGTCTGTCTCTCAGTCTGTCTGTCTGTCAATCTGTCTCTCAGTCTGTCTGTCTTTCTGTCTGTATCTCAGTTTGTCTGTCTCTTTGTCTGTCTCTCAGTCTGTCTGTCTCTCAGTATGTCTCTCAGTCTGTCTCCTAGTCTGTCTCTCAGTCTGTCTCTCAGTCTGTCTCTCTGTCTCTCAGTATGTCTGTCTGTCTGTCAGTCTGTCTCTCAGTCTGTCTCTCAGTCTGCCCTCTCTGTCTGTCCCTTTGTCTGTCTCTCAGTATGTCTGTCTCTCAGTCTGTCTCTCAGTATGTCTCTCAGTCTGTCTCTCAGTCTGTCTGTCAGTCTGTCTCTCAGTCTGTCTCTCAGTCTGCCCTATCTGTCTGTCTGTCCCTCTGTCTGTCTCTCAGTATGTCTGTCTCTCAGTCTGTCTCTCAGTATGTCTCTCAGTCTGTCTCTCAGTCTGTCTCTCAGTCTGTCTCTCAGTCTGTCTCTCAGGCTGTCTCTCAGTCTCTCTCAGTCTGTCTCTCAGTCTGTCTGTCTCTCAGTCTGTCTGTCTGTCTGTCTGTCAGTCTGTCTCTCAGTCTGTCTGTCTCTCTGTCTGTCTCTCAGTCTGTCTGTCTATCTGTCTGTCTCTCAGTCTGTCTCTCAGTATGTCTCTCAGTCTGTCTCTCAGTCTGTCTCTCAGTCTGTCTCTCAGTCTGTCTCTCAGGCTGTCTCTCAGTCTCTCTCAGTATGTCTCTCAGTCTGTCTGTCTCTCAGTCTGTCTGTCTGTCTGTCAGTCTGTCTCTCAGTCTGTCTGTCTCTCTGTCTGTCTCTCAGTCTGTCTGTCTGTCTATCTGTCTGTATCTCAGTCTGCCTGTCTCTCTGTCTGTCTCTCAGTCTGTATCTCTGTCTGTCTGTCTCTCAGTCTGTCTGTATCTCAGTCTGTCTGTCAGTCTGTCTCTCTGTCTGTCTCTCATTCTGTCAGTCTGTCTCTCTGTCTGTCTCTCAGTCTGCCTGTCTCTCAGTCTGCCTGTCTCTCAGTCTGTCTGTCTCTCAGTCTGTCTCTCAGTCTGTATATATGTCTGTCTCTCAGTCTGTCCTCTCTGTAATAATAATAATAATGGATTGGATTTATATAGCGCTCTTCGTGACACCCCAGAGACCCCAGAGCGCTTACAGAGTCCATTATTCGTTCATACACAGTCATACCGGTGGTGGTAAGCTACAATTGCAGCCAGAGCTGCCCTGAGGCAGACTCACGGAAGCGTGGCGAATAATCAACGCCTACGGCCCCTCCGACCACCACCAACATTCATTCACATGCATACACATTCATACGAGGCAAGTAGGTTAAGTGTCTTGCCCAAGGACACAACGGCAGTGGGATGGATATGGGCTTGAGCGGGATTCGAACCACCAACCCTTCGATCATTGGACGACCCGCTCTACCCCTGAGCCACGCCGCTGTCTGTCTGTCTATCTGTCTGTCTCTCAGTATGTCTGTATCTCAGTCTGTCTTTCAGTCTGTCTCTCAGTCTGTCTCCCAGTCTGTCTCTCAGTCTGTCTCTCAGTCTGTCTCTCTGTCTGTCTGTCCAGTCTGTCTCTCTGTCTGTCTCTCTGTCTGTCTCTCAGTCTGTCTCTCAGTATGTCTCTCAGTCTGTCTCTCAGTCTGTCTCTCAGTCTGTCTCTCAGTCTGTCTCTCAGGCTGTCTCTCAGTCTCTCTCAGTCTGTCTCTCAGTCTGTCTGTCTCTCAGTCTGTCTGTCTGTCAATCTGTCTCTCAGTCTGTCTGTCTTTCTGTCTGTATCTCAGTTTGTCTGTCTCTTTGTCTGTCTCTCAGTCTGTCTGTCTCTCAGTATGTCTCTCAGTCTGTCTCCTAGTCTGTCTCTCAGTCTGTCTCTCAGTCTGTCTCTCAGTCTGTCTGTCTATCAGTCTGTCTGTCTCTCAGTATGTCTCTCAGTCTGTCTCTCTGTCTGTCTCTCAGTCTGACTCGCAGTCTGTCCTCTATGTCTGTCTGTCTCTCTGTCTGTCTCTCAGTATGTCTGTCTCTCAGTCTGTCTCTCAGTCTGTCTCCCAGTCTGTATCTCAGTCTGTCTCTCAGTCTGTCTCTCAGTCTGTCTCCCAGTCTGTCTCTCAGTCTGTCTCTCAGTCTGTCTCTCTGTCTGTCTGTCCAGTCTGTCTCTCTGTCTGTCTCTCTGTCTGTCTCCCAGTCTGTCTCTCAGTATGTCTCTCAGTCTGTCTCTCTGTCTGTCTGTCCAGTCTGTCTCTCTGTCTGTCTCTCTGTCTGTCTCTCAGTCTGTCTCTCAGTATGTATGTATCTCTGTCTGTCTCTCAGTCTGTATGTCTCTCAGTCTGTATGTCTGTCTGTCTGTCAGTCTGTCTCTCAGTCTGTCTGTCTATCAGTCTGTCTGTCTCTCAGTATGTCTCTCAGTCTGTCTCTCTGTCTGTCTCTCAGTCTGTCTCGCAGTCTGTCCTCTATGTCTGTCTGTCTCTCTGTCTGTCTCTCAGTCTGTCTCTCAGTCTGTCTCCCAGTCTGTATCTCAGTCTGTCTCTCAGTCTGTCTCTCAGTCTGTCTGTCTGTCTGTCTGTCTGTCTGTCTGTCTGTCTGTCTGTCTGTCTGTCTCTCAGTCTGTATGTCTCTCAGTCTGTCTCTCAGTCTGTCTCTCAGTCTCTCTTAGTCTGTCTCTCAGTCTGTCTCTCAGTCTGTCTCTCAGTCTGTCTCTCAGTCTGTCTCTCTGTCTGTCTGTCCAGTCTGTCTCTCTGTCTGTCTCTCTGTCTGTCTCCCAGTCTGTCTCTCAGTATGTCTCTCAGTCTGTCTCTCTGTCTGTCTGTCCAGTCTGTCTCTCTGTCTGTCTCTCTGTCTGTCTCTCAGTCTGTCTCTCAGTATGTATGTATCTCTGTCTGTCTCTCAGTCTGTATGTCTCTCAGTCTGTATGTCTGTATGTCTGTCAGTCTGTCTCTCAGTCTGTCTGTCTATCAGTCTGTCTGTCTCTCAGTATGTCTCTCAGTCTGTCTCTCTGTCTGTCTCTCAGTCTGTCTCGCAGTCTGTCCTCTATGTCTGTCTGTCTCTCTGTCTGTCTCTCAGTCTGTCTCTCAGTCTGTCTCCCAGTCTGTATCTCAGTCTGTCTCTCAGTCTGTCTCTCAGTCTGTCTGTCTGTCTGTCTGTCTGTCTGTCTGTCTGTCTGTCTGTCTGTCTGTCTGTCTGTCTGTCTGTCTGTCTCTCAGTCTGTCTATCAGTCTGTATGTCTCCCTGTCTGTCTCTCAGTCTGTCTGTCTGTCAATCTGTCTCTCAGTCTGTCTGTCTTTCTGTCTGTATCTCAGTTTGTCTCTCTCTTTGTCTGTCTCTCAGTCTGTCTGTCTCTCAGTATGTCTCTCAGTCTGTCTCCTAGTCTGTCTCTCAGTCTGTCTCTCAGTCTGTCTCTCTGTCTGTCTGTCCAGTCTGTCTATCTGTCTGTCTGTCCAGTCTGTCTCTCTGTCTGTCTCTCTGTCTGTCTGTCTCTCAGTCTGTCTGTATGTCAGTCTGTCTCTCAGTCTGTCTCTCAGTCTGTCTCTCTGTCTGTCTCTCAGTCTGTCTGTCTGTCAATCTGTCTCTCAGTCTGTCTGTCTTTCTGTCTGTATCTCAGTTTGTCTGTCTCTTTGTCTGTCTCTCAGTCTGTCTGTCTCTCAGTATGTCTCTCAGTCTGTATCCTAGTCTGTCTCTCAGTCTGTCTCTCAGTCTGTCTCTCTGTCTGTCTGTCCAGTCTGTCTCTCTGTCTGTCTGTCCAGTCTGTCTCTATGTCTGTCTCTCTGTCTGTCTGTCTCTCAGTCTGTCTGTCTCTCTGTCTGTCTCCCAGTCTGTCTCTCAGTCTGTCTCTCAGTCTGTCTCTGTGTCTGTCTGTCCAGTCTGTCTCTCTGTCTGTCTCTCTGTCTGTCTCTCAGTCTGTCTATCAGTCTGTATGTCTCTCAGTCTGTCTGTCTATCAGTCTGTCTGTCTCTCAGTATGTCTCTCAGTCTGTCTCTCTGTCTGTCTCTCAGTCTGTCTCGCAGTCTGTCCTCTATGTCTGTCTGTCTCTCTGTCTGTCTCTCAGTATGTCTGTCTCTCAGTCTGTCTCTCAGTCTGTCTCCCAGTCTGTATCTCAGTCTGTCTCTCAGTCTGTCTCTCAGTCTGTATGTCTCTCTGTCTGTCTCTCAGTCTGTCTATCAGTCTGTATGTCTCTCTGTCTGTCTCTCAGTCTGTCTGTCTGTCAATCTGTCTCTCAGTCTGTCTGTCTTTCTGTCTGTATCTCAGTTTGTCTGTCTCTTTGTCTGTCTCTCAGTCTGTCTGTCTCTCAGTATGTCTCTCAGTCTGTCTCCTAGTCTGTCTCTCAGTCTGTCTCTCAGTCTGTCTCTCTGTCTCTCAGTATGTCTGTCTGTCTGTCAGTCTGTCTCTCAGTCTGTCTCTCAGTCTGCCCTCTCTGTCTGTCCCTTTGTCTGTCTCTCAGTATGTCTGTCTCTCAGTCTGTCTCTCAGTATGTCTCTCAGTCTGTCTCTCAGTCTGTCTGTCAGTCTGTCTCTCAGTCTGTCTCTCAGTCTGCCCTATCTGTCTGTCTGTCCCTCTGTCTGTCTCTCAGTATGTCTGTCTCTCAGTCTGTCTCTCAGTATGTCTCTCAGTCTGTCTCTCAGTCTGTCTCTCAGTCTGTCTCTCAGGCTGTCTCTCAGTCTCTCTCAGTCTGTCTCTCAGTCTGTCTGTCTCTCAGTCTGTCTGTCTGTCTGTCTGTCAGTCTGTCTCTCAGTCTGTCTGTCTCTCTGTCTGTCTCTCAGTCTGTCTGTCTATCTGTCTGTCTCTCAGTCTGTCTCTCAGTATGTCTCTCAGTCTGTCTCTCAGTCTGTCTCTCAGTCTGTCTCTCAGTCTGTCTCTCAGGCTGTCTCTCAGTCTCTCTCAGTATGTCTCTCAGTCTGTCTGTCTCTCAGTCTGTCTGTCTGTCTGTCTGTCTGTCTGTCAGTCTGTCTCTCAGTCTGTCTGTCTCTCTGTCTGTCTCTCAGTCTGTCTGTCTGTCTATCTGTCTGTCTCTCAGTCTGCCTGTCTCTCTGTCTGTCTCTCAGTCTGTATCTCTGTCTGTCTGTCTCTCAGTCTGTCTGTATCTCAGTCTGTCTGTCAGTCTGTCTCTCTGTCTGTCTCTCATTCTGTCTCTCTGTCTGTCTCTCAGTCTGCCTGTCTCTCAGTCTGCCTGTCTCTCAGTCTGTCTGTCTCTCAGTCTGTCTCTCAGTCTGTATATCTGTCTGTCTCTCAGTCTGTCCTCTCTGTCTGTCTGTCTATCTGTCTGTCTCTCAGTATGTCTGTATCTCAGTCTGTCTTTCAGTCTGTCTCTCAGTCTGTCTCTCAGTCTGTCTCCCAGTCTGTCTCTCAGTCTGTCTCTCAGTCTGTCTCTCTGTCTGTCTGTCCAGTCTGTCTCTCTGTCTGTCTCTCTGTCTGTCTCTCAGTCTGTCTCTCAGTATGTCTCTCAGTCTGTCTCTCAGTCTGTCTCTCAGTCTGTCTCTCAGTCTGTCTCTCAGGCTGTCTCTCAGTCTCTCTCAGTCTGTCTCTCAGTCTGTCTGTCTCTCAGTATGTCTGTCTGTCTGTCTGTCAGTCTGTCTCTCAGTCTGTCTGTCTCTATGTCTGTCTCTCAGTCTGTCTGTCTATCTGTCTGTCTCTCAGTCTGTCTCTCAGTATGTCTCTCAGTCTGTCTCTCAGTCTGTCTCTCAGTCTGTCTCTCAGTCTGTCTCTCAGGCTGTCTCTCAGTCTCTCTCAGTCTGTCTCTCAGTCTGTCTGTCTCTCTGTCTGTCTCTCAGTCTGTCTGTCTATCTGTCTGTCTCTCAGTCTGTCTCTCAGTATGTCTCTCAGTCTGTCTCTCAGTCTGTCTTTCAGTCTGTCTCTCAGTCTGTCTCCCAGTCTGTCTCTCAGTCTGTCTCTCAGTCTGTCTCTCTGTCTGTCTGTCCAGTCTGTCTCTCTGTCTGTCTCTCTGTCTGTCTCCCAGTCTGTCTCTCAGTATGTCTCTCAGTCTGTCTCTCTGTCTGTCTGTCCAGTCTGTCTCTCTGTCTGTCTCTCTGTCTGTCTCTCAGTCTGTCTCTCAGTATGTATGTATCTCTGTCTGTCTCTCAGTCTGTATGTCTCTCAGTCTGTATGTCTGTCTGTCTGTCAGTCTGTATCTCAGTCTGTCTGTCTATCAGTCTGTCTGTCTCTCAGTATGTCTCTCAGTCTGTCTCTCTGTCTGTCTCTCAGTATGTCTCGCAGTCTGTCCTCTATGTCTGTCTGTCTCTCTGTCTGTCTCTCAGTCTGTCTTTCAGTCTGTCTCCCAGTCTGTATCTCAGTCTGTCTCTCAGTCTGTCTCTCAGTCTGTCTGTCTGTCTGTCTGTCTGTCTGTCTGTCTGTCTGTCTGTCTGTCTGTCTGTCTGTCTGTCTCTCAGTCTGTCTATCAGTCTGTATGTCTCTCTGTCTGTCTCTCAGTCTGTCTGTCTGTCAATCTGTCTCTCAGTCTGTCTGTCTTTCTGTCTGTATCTCAGTTTGTCTGTCTCTTTGTCTGTCTCTCAGTCTGTCTGTCTCTCAGTATGTCTCTCAGTCTGTCTCCTAGTCTGTCTCTCAGTCTGTCTCTCTGTCTGTCTCTCAGTCTGTCTCGCAGTCTGTCCTCTATGTCTGTCTGTCTCTCTGTCTGTCTCTCAGTATGTCTGTCTCTCAGTCTGTCTCTCAGTCTGTATCCCAGTCTGTATCTCAGTCTGTATCTCAGTCTGTCTCTCAGTCTGTATGTCTCTCTGTCTGTCTCTCAGTCTGTCTCTCAGTCTGTCTCTCAGTATGTATGTCTCTCTGTCTGTCTCTCAGTCTGTATGTCTCTCAGTCTGTATGTCTGTCTGTCTGTCAGTCTGTCTCTCAGTCTGTCTGTCTATCAGTCTGTCTGTCTCTCAGTATGTCTCTCAGTCTGTCTCTCTGTCTGTCTCTCAGTCTGTCTCGCAGTATGTCCTCTATGTCTGTCTGTCTCTCTGTCTGTCTCTCAGTATGTCTCTCTCTCAGTCTGTCTCTCAGTCTGTCTCCCAGTCTGTATCTCAGTCTGTCTCTCAGTCTGTCTCTCAGTCTGTATGTCTCTCTGTCTGTCTCTCAGTCTGTCTGTCTGTCAATCTGTCTCTCAGTCTGTCTGTCTTTCTGTCTGTATCTCAGTTTGTCTGTCTCTTTGTCTGTCTCTCAGTCTGTCTGTCTCTCAGTATGTCTCTCAGTCTGTCTCCTAGTCTGTCTCTCAGTCTGTATCTCAGTCTGTCTCTCTGTCTCTCAGTATGTCTGTCTGTCTGTCAGTCTGTCTCTCAGTCTGTCTCTCAGTCTGCCCTCTCTGTCTGTCCCTTTGTCTGTCTCTCAGTATGTCTGTCTCTCAGTCTGTCTCTCAGTATGTCTCTCAGTCTGTCTCTCAGTCTGTCTGTCAGTCTGTCTCTCAGTCTGTCTCTCAGTCTGCCCTATCTGTCTGTCTGTCCCTCTGTCTGTCTCTCAGTATGTCTGTCTCTCAGTCTGTCTCTCAGTATGTCTCTCAGTCTGTCTCTCAGTCTGTCTCTCAGTCTGTCTCTCAGTCTGTCTCTCAGGCTGTCTCTCAGTCTCTCTCAGTCTGTCTCTCAGTCTGTCTGTCTCTCAGTCTGTCTGTCTGTCTGTCAGTCTGTCTCTCAGTCTGTCTGTCTGTCTCTCTGTCTGTCTCTCAGTCTGTCTGTCTATATGTCTGTCTCTCAGTCTGTCTCTCAGTATGTCTCTCAGTCTGTCTCTCAGTCTGTCTCTCAGTCTGTCTCTCAGTCTGTCTCTCAGGCTGTCTCTCAGTCTCTCTCAGTCTGTCTCTCAGTCTGTCTGTCTCTCAGTCTGTCTGTCTGTCTGTCTGTCTGTCTGTCAGTCTGTCTCTCAGTCTGTCTGTCTCTCTGTCTGTCTCTCAGTCTGTCTGTCTGTCTATCTGTCTGTCTCTCAGTCTGCCTGTCTCTCTGTCTGTCTCTCAGTCTGTATCTCTGTCTGTCTGTCTCTCAGTCTGTCTGTATCTCAGTCTGTCTGTCAGTCTGTCTCTCTGTCTGTCTCTCATTTTGTCAGTCTGTCTCCCTGTCTGTCTCTCAGTCTGCCTGTCTCTCAGTCTGCCTGTCTCTCAGTCTGTCTGTCTCTCAGTCTGTCTCTCAGTCTGTATATCTGTCTGTCTCTCAGTCTGTCTCTCAGTCTGTCCTCTCTGTCTGTCTGTCTATCTGTCTGTCTCTCAGTATGTCTCCCAGTCTGTCTCTCAGTCTGTCTCTCTGTCTGTCTGTCCAGTCTGTCTCTCTGTCTGTCTCTCTGTCTGTCTCCCAGTCTGTCTCTCAGTATGTCTCTCAGTCTGTCTCTCTGTCTGTCTGTCCAGTCTGTCTCTCTGTCTGTCTCTCAGTCTGTCTCTCAGTATGTATGTATCTCTGTCTGTCTCTCAGTCTGTATGTCTCTCAGTCTGTATGTCTGTCTGTCTGTCAGTCTGTCTCTCAGTCTGTCTGTCTCTCAGCATGTCTCTCAGTCTGTCTCTCTGTCTGTCTCTCAGTCTGTCTCGCAGTCTGTCCTCTATGTCTGTCTGTATCTCAGTCTGTCTCTCAGTCTGTCTCTCAGTCTGTCTCCCAGTCTGTATCTCAGTCTGTCTCTCAGTCTGTCTCTCAGTCTGTCTGTCTGTCTGTCTGTCTGTCTGTCTGTCTGTCTGTCTGTCTGTCTGTCTGTCTGTCTGTCTGTCTCTCAGTCTGTCTATCAGTCTGTATGTCTCTCTGTCTGTCTCTCAGTCTGTCTGTCTGTCAATCTGTCTCTCAGTCTGTCTGTCTTTCTGTCTGTATCTCAGTTTGTCTGTCTCTTTGTCTGTCTCTCAGTCTGTCTGTCTCTCAGTATGTCTCTCAGTCTGTCTCCTAGTCTGTCTCTCAGTCTGTCTCTCAGTCTGTCTGTCCAGTCTGTCTCTCTGTCTGTCTCTCTGTCTGTCTATCAGTCTGTCTCTCAGTATGTATGTCTCTCTGTCTGTCTCTCAGTCTGTATGTCTCTCAGTCTGTATGTCTGTCTGTCTGTCAGTCTGTCTCTCAGTCTGTCTGTCTATCAGTCTGTCTGTCTCTCAGTATGTCTCTCAGTCTGTCTCTCTGTCTGTCTGTCTCTCAGTCTGTCTGTATGTCAGTCTGTCTCTCAGTCTGTCTCTCAGTCTGTCTCTCTGTCTGTCTCTCAGTCTGTCTGTCTGTCAATCTGTCTCTCAGTCTGTCTGTCTTTCTGTCTGTATCTCAGTTTGTCTGTCTCTTTGTCTGTCTCTCAGTCTGTCTGTCTCTCAGTATGTCTCTCAGTCTGTCTCCTAGTCTGTCTCTCAGTCTGTCTCTCAGTCTGTCTCTCTGTCTGTCTGTCCAGTCTGTCTCTCTGTCTGTCTGTCCAGTCTGTCTCTCTGTCTGTCTCTCTGTCTGTCTGTCTCTCAGTCTGTCTGTCTCTCTGTCTGTCTCCCAGTCTGTCTCTCAGTCTGTCTCTCAGTCTGTCTCTCTGTCTGTCTGTCCAGTCTGTCTCTCTGTCTGTCTCTCTGTCTGTCTATCAGTCTGTCTCTCAGTATGTATGTCTCTCTGTCTGTCTCTCAGTCTGTATGTCTCTCAGTCTGTATGTCTGTCTGTCTGTCAGTCTGTCTCTCAGTCTGTCTGTCTATCAGTCTGTCTGTCTCTCAGTATGTCTCTCAGTCTGTCTCTCTGTCTGTCTCTCAGTCTGTCTCGCAGTCTGTCCTCTATGTCTGTCTGTCTCTCTGTCTGTCTCTCAGTATGTCTGTCTCTCAGTCTGTCTCTCAGTCTGTCTCCCAGTCTGTATCTCAGTCTGTCTCTCAGTCTGTCTCTCAGTCTGTCTGTCTGTTTGTCTGTCTGTCTCTCAGTCTGTCTATCAGTCTGTATGTATCTCTGTCTGTCTATCAGTCTGTCTGTCTCTCAGTATGTCTCTCAGTCTGTCTCTCTGTCTGTCTCTCAGTCTGTCTCGCAGTCTGTCCTCTATGTCTGTCTGTCTCTCTGTCTGTCTCTCAGTATGTCTGTCTCTCAGTCTGTCTCTCAGTCTGTCTCCCAGTCTGTATCTCAGTCTGTCTCTCAGTCTGTCTCTCAGTCTGTCTGTCTGTCTGTCTGTCTCTCAGTCTGTCTATCAGTCTGTATGTATCTCTGTCTGTCTCTCAGTCTGTCTGTCTGTCAATCTGTCTCTCAGTCTGTCTGTCTTTCTGTCTGTATCTCAGTTTGTCTGTCTCTTTGTCTGTCTCTCAGTCTGTCTGTCTCTCAGTATGTCTCTCAGTCTGTCTCCTAGTCTGTCTCTCAGTCTGTCTCTCAGTCTGTCTCTCAGTCTGTCTGTCTATCAGTCTGTCTGTCTCTCAGTATGTCTCTCAGTCTGTCTCTCTGTCTGTCTCTCAGTCTGACTCGCAGTCTGTCCTCTATGTCTGTCTGTCTGTCTCTCAGTATGTCTGTCTCTCAGTCTGTCTCTCAGTCTGTCTCCCAGTCTGTATCTCAGTCTGTCTCTCAGTCTGTCTCTCAGTCTGTCTCCCAGTCTGTCTCTCAGTCTTTCTCTCAGTCTGTCTCTCTGTCTGTCTGTCCAGTCTGTCTCTCTGTCTGTCTCTCTGTCTGTCTGTCTGTCAATCTGTCTCTCAGTCTGTCTGTCTTTCTGTCTGTATCTCAGTTTGTCTGTCTCTTTGTCTGTCTCTCAGTCTGTCTGTCTCTCAGTATGTCTCTCAGTCTGTCTCCTAGTCTGTCTCTCAGTCTGTCTCTCAGTCTGTCTCTCAGTCTGTCTGTCTATCAGTCTGTCTGTCTCTCAGTATGTCTCTCAGTCTGTCTCTCTGTCTGTCTCTCAGTCTGACTCGCAGTCTGTCCTCTATGTCTGTCTGTCTCTCTGTCTGTCTCTCAGTATGTCTGTCTCTCAGTCTGTCTCTCAGTCTGTCTCCCAGTCTGTATCTCAGTCTGTCTCTCAGTCTGTCTCTCAGTCTGTCTCCCAGTCTGTCTCTCAGTCTGTCTCTCAGTCTGTCTCTATGTCTGTCTGTCCAGTCTGTCTCTCTGTCTGTCTCTCTGTCTGTCTCTCAGTCTGTCTCTCAGTATGTATGTATCTCTGTCTGTCTCTCAGTCTGTATGTCTCTCAGTCTGTATGTCTGTCTGTCTGTCAGTCTGTCTCTCAGTCTGTCTGTCTATCAGTCTGTCTGTCTCTCAGTATGTCTCTCAGTCTGTCTCTCTGTCTGTCTCTCAGTCTGTCTCGCAGTCTGTCCTCTATGTCTGTCTGTCTCTCTGTCTGTCTCTCAGTCTGTCTCTCAGTCTGTCTCCCAGTCTGTATCTCAGTCTGTCTCTCAGTCTGTCTCTCAGTCTGTCTGTCTGTCTGTCTGTCTGTCTGTCTGTCTGTCTCTCAGTCTGTATGTCTCTCAGTCTGTCTCTCAGTCTGTCTCTCAGTCTCTCTTAGTCTGTCTCTCAGTCTGTCTCTCAGTCTGTCTCTCAGTCTGTCTCTCAGTCTGTCTCTCTGTCTGTCCAGTCTGTCTCTCTGTCTGTCTCTCTGTCTGTCTCCCAGTCTGTCTCTCAGTATGTCTCTCAGTCTGTCTCTCTGTCTGTCTGTCCAGTCTGTCTCTCTGTCTGTCTCTCTGTCTGTCTCTCAGTCTGTCTCTCAGTATGTATGTATCTCTGTCTGTCTCTCAGTCTGTATGTCTCTCAGTCTGTATGTCTGTATGTCTGTCAGTCTGTCTCTCAGTCTGTCTGTCTATCAGTCTGTCTGTCTCTCAGTATGTCTCTCAGTCTGTCTCTCTGTCTGTCTCTCAGTCTGTCTCGCAGTCTGTCCTCTATGTCTGTCTGTCTCTCTGTCTGTCTCTCAGTCTGTCTCTCAGTCTGTCTCCCAGTCTGTATCTCAGTCTGTCTCTCAGTCTGTCTCTCAGTCTGTCTGTCTGTCTGTCTGTCTGTCTGTCTGTCTGTCTGTCTGTCTGTCTGTCTGTCTGTCTGTCTGTCTGTCTGTCTGTCTCTCAGTCTGTCTATCAGTCTGTATGTCTCCCTGTCTGTCTCTCAGTCTGTCTGTCTGTCAATCTGTCTCTCAGTCTGTCTGTCTTTCTGTCTGTATCTCAGTTTGTCTGTCTCTTTGTCTGTCTCTCAGTCTGTCTGTCTCTCAGTATGTCTCTCAGTCTGTCTCCTAGTCTGTCTCTCAGTCTGTCTCTCAGTCTGTCTCTCTGTCTGTCTGTCCAGTCTGTCTATCTGTCTGTCTGTCCAGTCTGTCTCTCTGTCTGTCTCTCTGTCTGTCTGTCTCTCAGTCTGTCTGTATGTCAGTCTGTCTCTCAGTCTGTCTCTCAGTCTGTCTCTCTGTCTGTCTCTCAGTCTGTCTGTCTGTCAATCTGTCTCTCAGTCTGTCTGTCTTTCTGTCTGTATCTCAGTTTGTCTGTCTCTTTGTCTGTCTCTCAGTCTGTCTGTCTCTCAGTATGTCTCTCAGTCTGTCTCCTAGTCTGTCTCTCAGTCTGTCTCTCAGTCTGTCTCTCAGTCTGTCTGTCTATCAGTCTGTCTGTCTCTCAGTATGTCTCTCAGTCTGTCTCTCTGTCTGTCTCTCAGTCTGACTCGCAGTCTGTCCTCTATGTCTGTCTGTCTGTCTCTCAGTATGTCTGTCTCTCAGTCTGTCTCTCAGTCTGTCTCCCAGTCTGTATCTCAGTCTGTCTCTCAGTCTGTCTCTCAGTCTGTCTCCCAGTCTGTCTCTCAGTCTTTCTCTCAGTCTGTCTCTCTGTCTGTCTGTCCAGTCTGTATCTCTGTCTGTCTCTCTGTCTGTCTGTCTGTCAATCTGTCTCTCAGTCTGTCTGTCTTTCTGTCTGTATCTCAGTTTGTCTGTCTCTTTGTCTGTCTCTCAGTCTGTCTGTCTCTCAGTATGTCTCTCAGTCTGTCTCCTAGTCTGTCTCTCAGTCTGTCTCTCAGTCTGTCTCTCAGTCTGTCTGTCTATCAGTCTGTCTGTCTCTCAGTATGTCTCTCAGTCTGTCTCTCTGTCTGTCTCTCAGTCTGACTCGCAGTCTGTCCTCTATGTCTGTCTGTCTCTCTGTCTGTCTCTCAGTATGTCTGTCTCTCAGTCTGTCTCTCAGTCTGTCTCCCAGTCTGTATCTCAGTCTGTCTCTCAGTCTGTCTCTCAGTCTGTCTCCCAGTCTGTCTCTCAGTCTGTCTCTCAGTCTGTCTCTATGTCTGTCTGTCCAGTCTGTCTCTCTGTCTGTCTCTCTGTCTGTCTCTCAGTCTGTCTCTCAGTATGTATGTATCTCTGTCTGTCTCTCAGTCTGTATGTCTCTCAGTCTGTATGTCTGTCTGTCTGTCAGTCTGTCTCTCAGTCTGTCTGTCTATCAGTCTGTCTGTCTCTCAGTATGTCTCTCAGTCTGTCTCTCTGTCTGTCTCTCAGTCTGTCTCGCAGTCTGTCCTCTATGTCTGTCTGTCTCTCTGTCTGTCTCTCAGTCTGTCTCTCAGTCTGTCTCCCAGTCTGTATCTCAGTCTGTCTCTCAGTCTGTCTCTCAGTCTGTCTGTCTGTCTGTCTGTCTGTCTCTCAGTCTGTATGTCTCTCAGTCTGTCTCTCAGTCTGTCTCTCAGTCTCTCTTAGTCTGTCTCTCAGTCTGTCTCTCAGTCTGTCTCTCAGTCTGTCTCTCAGTCTGTCTCTCAGTCTCTCTTAGTCTGTCTCTCAGTCTGTCTCTCTGTCTGTCCAGTCTGTCTCTCTGTCTGTCTCTCTGTCTGTCTCCCAGTCTGTCTCTCAGTATGTCTCTCAGTCTGTCTCTCTGTCTGTCTGTCCAGTCTGTCTCTCTGTCTGTCTCTCTGTCTGTCTCTCAGTCTGTCTCTCAGTATGTATGTATCTCTGTCTGTCTCTCAGTCTGTATGTCTCTCAGTCTGTATGTCTGTATGTCTGTCAGTCTGTCTCTCAGTCTGTCTGTCTATCAGTCTGTCTGTCTCTCAGTATGTCTCTCAGTCTGTCTCTCTGTCTGTCTCTCAGTCTGTCTCGCAGTCTGTCCTCTATGTCTGTCTGTCTCTCTGTCTGTCTCTCAGTCTGTCTCTCAGTCTGTCTCCCAGTCTGTATCTCAGTCTGTCTCTCAGTCTGTCTCTCAGTCTGTCTGTCTGTCTGTCTGTCTGTCTGTCTGTCTGTCTGTCTGTCTGTCTGTCTGTCTGTCTGTCTGTCTGTCTGTCTGTCTGTCTGTCTCTCAGTCTGTCTATCAGTCTGTATGTCTCCCTGTCTGTCTCTCAGTCTGTCTGTCTGTCAATCTGTCTCTCAGTCTGTCTGTCTTTCTGTCTGTATCTCAGTTTGTCTGTCTCTTTGTCTGTCTCTCAGTCTGTCTGTCTCTCAGTATGTCTCTCAGTCTGTCTCCTAGTCTGTCTCTCAGTCTGTCTCTCAGTCTGTCTCTCTGTCTGTCTGTCCAGTCTGTCTATCTGTCTGTCTGTCCAGTCTGTCTCTCTGTCTGTCTCTCTGTCTGTCTGTCTCTCAGTCTGTCTGTATGTCAGTCTGTCTCTCAGTCTGTCTCTCAGTCTGTCTCTCTGTCTGTCTCTCAGTCTGTCTGTCTGTCAATCTGTCTCTCAGTCTGTCTGTCTTTCTGTCTGTATCTCAGTTTGTCTGTCTCTTTGTCTGTCTCTCAGTCTGTCTGTCTCTCAGTATGTCTCTCAGTCTGTATCCTAGTCTGTCTCTCAGTCTGTCTCTCAGTCTGTCTCTCTGTCTGTCTGTCCAGTCTGTCTCTCTGTCTGTCTGTCCAGTCTGTCTCTCTGTCTGTCTCTCTGTCTGTCTGTCTCTCAGTCTGTCTGTCTCTCTGTCTGTCTCCCAGTCTGTCTCTCAGTCTGTCTCTCAGTCTGCCTCTCTGTCTGTCTGTCCAGTCTGTCTCTCTGTCTGTCTCTCTGTCTGTCTCTCAGTCTGTCTCTCAGTATGTATGTCTCTCTGTCTGTCTATCAGTCTGTATGTCTCTCAGTCTGTATGTCTGTCTGTCTGTCAGTCTGTCTCTCAGTCTGTCTGTCTATCAGTCTGTCTGTC
Source organism: Notolepis coatsorum (assembly GCF_963971535.1). Classification (NCBI taxonomy): domain Eukaryota; kingdom Metazoa; phylum Chordata; class Actinopteri; order Aulopiformes; family Paralepididae; genus Notolepis; species Notolepis coatsorum. The sequence goes on along the minus strand of NW_028170754.1, from coordinate 278,495 downwards.
TCTCAGTATGTCTCTCAGTCTGTCTCTCTGTCTGTCTCTCAGTATGTCTCGCAGTCTGTCCTCTATGTCTGTCTGTCTCTCTGTCTGTCTCTCAGTATGTCTGTCTCTCAGTCTGTCTCTCAGTCTGTCTCCCAGTCTGTATCTCAGTCTGTCTCTCAGTCTGTCTCTCAGTCTGTATGTCTCTCTGTCTGTCTCTCAGTCTGTCTATCAGTCTGTATGTCTCTCTGTCTGTCTCTCAGTCTGTCTGTCTGTCAATCTGTCTCTCAGTCTGTCTGTCTTTCTGTCTGTATCTCAGTTTGTCTGTCTCTTTGTCTGTCTCTCAGTCTGTCTGTCTCTCAGTATGTCTCTCAGTCTGTCTCCTAGTCTGTCTCTCAGTCTGTCTCTCAGTCTGTCTCTCTGTCTCTCAGTATGTCTGTCTGTCTGTCAGTCTGTCTCTCAGTCTGTCTCTCAGTCTGCCCTATCTGTCTGTCTGTCCCTCTGTCTGTCTCTCAGTATGTCTGTCTCTCAGTCTGTCTCTCAGTATGTCTCTCAGTCTGTCTCTCAGTCTGTCTCTCAGTCTGTCTCTCAGTCTGTCTCTCAGGCTGTCTCTCAGTCTCTCTCAGTCTGTCTCTCAGTCTGTCTGTCTCTCAGTCTGTCTGTCTATCTGTCTGTCTCTCAGTCTGTCTCTCAGTATGTCTCTCAGTCTGTCTCTCAGTCTGTCTCTCAGTCTGTCTCTCAGTCTGTCTCTCAGGCTGTCTCTCAGTCTCTCTCAGTATGTCTCTCAGTCTGTCTGTCTCTCAGTCTGTCTGTCTGTCTGTCTGTCTGTCTCTCAGTCTGTCTGTCTATCTGTCTGTCTCTCAGTCTGTCTCTCAGTATGTCTCTCAGTCTGTCTCTCAGTCTGTCTCTCAGTCTGTCTCTCAGTCTGTCTCTCAGGCTGTCTCTCAGTCTCTCTCAGTATGTCTCTCAGTCTGTCTGTCTCTCAGTCTGTCTGTCTGTCTGTCAGTCTGTCTCTCAGTCTGTCTGTCTATCTGTCTGTCTCTCAGTCTGTCTGTCTGTCTATCTGTCTGTCTCTCAGTCTGCCTGTATCTCTGTCTGTCTCTCAGTCTGTATCTCTGTCTGTCTGTCTCTCAGTCTGTCTGTATCTCAGTCTGTCTGTCAGTCTGTCTCTCTGTCTGTCTCTCATTCTGTCAGTCTGTCTCTCTGTCTGTCTCTCAGTCTGCCTGTCTCTCAGTCTGCCTGCCTCTCAGTCTGTCTGTCTCTCAGTCTGTCTCTCAGTCTGTATATCTGTCTGTCTCTCAGTCTGTCCTCTCTGTCTGTCTGTCTATCTGTCTGTCTCTCAGTATGTCTGTATCTCAGTCTGTCTTTCAGTCTGTCTCTCAGTCTGTCTCCCAGTCTGTCTCTCAGTCTGTCTCTCAGTCTGTCTCTCTGTCTGTCTGTCCAGTCTGTCTCTCTGTCTGTCTCTCTGTCTGTCTCTCAGTCTGTCTCTCAGTATGTCTCTCAGTCTGTCTCTCAGTCTGTCTCTCAGTCTGTCTCTCAGTCTGTCTCTCAGGCTGTCTCTCAGTCTCTCTCAGTCTGTCTCTCAGTCTGTCTGTCTCTCAGTCTGTCTGTCTGTCAATCTGTCTCTCAGTCTGTCTGTCTTTCTGTCTGTATCTCAGTTTGTCTGTCTCTTTGTCTGTCTCTCAGTATGTCTCTCAGTCTGTCTCCTAGTCTGTCTCTCAGTCTGTCTCTCAGTCTGTCTCTCAGTCTGTCTGTCTATCAGTCTGTCTGTCTCTCAGTATGTCTCTCAGTCTGTCTCTCTGTCTGTCTCTCAGTCTGACTCGCAGTCTGTCCTCTATGTCTGTCTGTCTCTCTGTCTGTCTCTCAGTATGTCTGTCTCTCAGTCTGTCTCTCAGTCTGTCTCCCAGTCTGTATCTCAGTCTGTCTCTCAGTCTGTCTCTCAGTCTGTCTCCCAGTCTGTCTCTCAGTCTGTCTCTCAGTCTGTCTCTCTGTCTGTCTGTCCAGTCTGTCTCTCTGTCTGTCTCTCTGTCTGTCTCCCAGTCTGTCTCTCAGTATGTCTCTCAGTCTGTCTCTCTGTCTGTCTGTCCAGTCTGTCTCTCTGTCTGTCTCTCTGTCTGTCTCTCAGTCTGTCTCTCAGTATGTATGTATCTCTGTCTGTCTCTCAGTCTGTATGTCTCTCAGTCTGTCTGTCTATCAGTCTGTCTGTCTCTCAGTATGTCTCTCAGTCTGTCTCTCTGTCTGTCTCTCAGTCTGTCTCGCAGTCTGTCCTCTATGTCTGTCTGTCTCTCTGTCTGTCTCTCAGTCTGTCTCTCAGTCTGTCTCCCAGTCTGTATCTCAGTCTGTCTCTCAGTCTGTCTCTCAGTCTGTCTGTCTGTCTGTCTATCTGTCTGTCTGTCTGTCTGTCTCTCAGTCTGTATGTCTCTCAGTCTGTCTCTCAGTCTGTCTCTCAGTCTCTCTTAGTCTGTCTCTCAGTATGTCTCTCAGTCTGTCTCTCAGTCTGTCTCTCTGTCTGTCTGTCCAGTCTGTCTCTCTGTCTGTCTCTCTGTCTGTCTCCCAGTCTGTCTCTCAGTATGTCTCTCAGTCTGTCTCTCTGTCTGTCTGTCCAGTCTGTCTCTCTGTCTGTCTCTCTGTCTGTCTCTCAGTCTGTCTCTCAGTATGTATGTATCTCTGTCTGTCTCTCAGTCTGTATGTCTCTCAGTCTGTATGTCTGTATGTCTGTCAGTCTGTCTCTCAGTCTGTCTGTCTATCAGTCTGTCTGTCTCTCAGTATGTCTCTCAGTCTGTCTCTCTGTCTGTCTCTCAGTCTGTCTCGCAGTCTGTCCTCTATGTCTGTCTGTCTCTCTGTATGTCTCTCAGTCTGTCTCCCAGTCTGTATCTCAGTCTGTCTCTCAGTCTGTCTCTCTGTCTGTCTGTCTGTCTGTCTGTCTGTCTGTCTGTCTGTCTGTCTGTCTGTCTGTCTGTCTGTCTGTCTGTCTGTCTGTCTGTCTGTCTGTCTGTCTGTCTGTCTGTCTGTCTGTCTGTCTGTCCGTCTGTCTGTCTGTCTGTCTGTCTGTCTCTCAGTCTGTCTATCAGTCTGTATGTCTCCCTGTCTGTCTCTCAGTCTGTCTGTCTGTCAATCTGTCTCTCAGTCTGTCTGTCTTTCTGTCTGTATCTCAGTTTGTCTGTCTCTTTGTCTGTCTCTCAGTCTGTCTGTCTCTCAGTATGTCTCTCAGTCTGTCTCCTAGTCTGTCTCTCAGTCTGTCTCTCAGTCTGTCTCTCTGTCTGTCTGTCCAGTCTGTCTATCTGTCTGTCTGTCCAGTCTGTCTCTCTGTCTGTCTCTCTGTCTGTCTGTCTCTCAGTCTGTCTGTATGTCAGTCTGTCTCTCAGTCTGTCTCTCAGTCTGTCTCTCTGTCTGTCTCTCAGTCTGTCTGTCTGTCTGTCAATCTGTCTCTCAGTCTGTCTGTCTTTCTGTCTGTATCTCAGTTTGTCTGTCTCTTTGTCTGTCTCTCAGTCTGTCTGTCTCTCAGTATGTCTCTCAGTCTGTATCCTAGTCTGTCTCTCAGTCTGTCTCTCAGTCTGTCTCTCTGTCTGTCTGTCCAGTCTGTCTCTATGTCTGTCTGTCCAGTCTGTCTCTATGTCTGTCTCTCTGTCTGTCTGTCTCTCAGTCTGTCTGTCTCTCTGTCTGTCTCCCAGTCTGTCTCTCAGTCTGTCTCTCAGTCTGTCTCTCTGTCTGTCTGTCCAGTCTGTCTCTATGTCTGTCTCTCTGTCTGTCTCTCAGTCTGTCTATCAGTCTGTATGTCTCTCAGTCTGTATGTCTGTCTGTCTGTCAGTATGTCTCTCAGTCTGTCTGTCTATCAGTCTGTCTGTCTCTCAGTATGTCTCTCAGTCTGTCTCTCTGTCTGTCTCTCAGTCTGTCTCGCAGTCTGTCCTCTATGTCTGTCTGTCTCTCTGTCTGTCTCTCAGTATGTCTGTCTCTCAGTCTGTCTCTCAGTCTGTCTCCCAGTCTGTATCTCAGTCTGTCTCTCAGTCTGTCTCTCAGTCTGTATGTCTCTCTGTCTGTCTCTCAGTCTGTCTATCAGTCTGTATGTCTCTATGTCTGTCTCTCTGTCTGTCTGTCTCTCAGTCTGTCTGTCTCTCTGTCTGTCTCCCAGTCTGTCTCTCAGTCTGTCTCTCAGTCTGTCTCTCTGTCTGTCTGTCCAGTCTGTCTCTATGTCTGTCTCTCTGTCTGTCTCTCAGTCTGTCTATCAGTCTGTATGTCTCTCAGTCTGTATGTCTGTCTGTCTATCAGTCTGTCTGTATCTCAGTATGTCTCTCAGTCTGTCTCTCTGTCTGTCTCTCAGTCTGACTCGCAGTCTGTCCTCTATGTCTGTCTGTCTCTCTGTCTGTCTCTCAGTATGTCTGTCTCTCAGTCTGTCTCTCAGTCTGTCTCCCAGTCTGTATCTCAGTCTGTCTCTCAGTCTGTCTCTCAGTCTGTCTCCCAGTCTGTCTCTCAGTCTGTCTCTCAGTCTGTCTCTCTGTCTGTCTGTCCAGTCTGTCTCTCTGTCTGTCTCTCTGTCTGTCTCCCAGTCTGTCTCTCAGTATGTCTCTCAGTCTGTCTGTCTGTCCAGTCTGTCTCTCTGTCTGTCTCTCTGTCTGTCTCTCAGTCTGTCTCTCAGTATGTATGTATCTCTGTCTGTCTCCCAGTCTGTATGTCTCTCAGTCTGTATGTCTGTCTGTCTGTCAGTCTGTCTCTCAGTCTGTCTGTCTATCAGTCTGTCTGTCTCTCAGTATGTCTCTCAGTCTGTCTCTCTGTCTGTCTCTCAGTCTGTCTCGCAGTCTGTCCTCTATGTCTGTCTGTCTCTCTGTCTGTCTCTCAGTCTGTCTCTCAGTCTGTTTCCCAGTCTGTATCTCAGTATGTCTCTCAGTCTGTCTCTCAGTCTGTCTCTCAGTCTCTCTTAGTCTGTCTCTCAGTCTGTCTCTCAGTCTGTCTCTCAGTCTGTCTCTCAGTCTGTCTCTCTGTCTGTCTGTCCAGTCTGTCTCTCTGTCTGTCTCTCTGTCTGTCTCCCAGTCTGTCTCTCAGTATGTCTCTCAGTCTGTCTCTCTGTCTGTCTGTCCAGTCTGTCTCTCTGTCTGTCTCTCTGTCTGTCTCTCAGTCTGTCTCTCAGTATGTATGTATCTCTGTCTGTCTCTCAGTCTGTATGTCTCTCAGTCTGTATGTCTGTATGTCTGTCAGTCTGTCTCTCAGTCTGTCTGTCTATCAGTCTGTCTGTCTCTCAGTATGTCTCTCAGTCTGTCTCTCTGTCTGTCTCTCAGTCTGTCTCGCAGTCTGTCCTCTATGTCTGTCTGTCTCTCTGTCTGTCTCTCAGTCTGTCTCTCAGTCTGTCTCCCAGTCTGTATCTCAGTCTGTCTCTCAGTCTGTCTCTCAGTATGTCTGTCTGTCTGTATGTCTGTCTGTCTGTCTGTCTGTCTGTCTGTCTGTCTGTCTGTCTGTCTGTCTGTCTGTCTGTCTGTCTGTCTGTCTGTCTGTCTGTCTGTCTGTCTGTCTGTCTGTCTGTCTCTCAGTCTGTCTATCAGTCTGTATGTCTCCCTGTCTGTCTCTCAGTCTGTCTGTCTGTCAATCTGTCTCTCAGTCTGTCTGTCTTTCTGTCTGTATCTCAGTTTGTCTGTCTCTTTGTCTGTCTCTCAGTCTGTCTGTCTCTCAGTATGTCTCTCAGTCTGTCTCCTAGTCTGTCTCTCAGTCTGTCTCTCAGTCTGTCTCTCTGTCTGTCTGTCCAGTCTGTCTATCTGTCTGTCTGTCCAGTCTGTCTCTCTGTCTGTCTCTCTGTCTGTCTGTCTCTCAGTCTGTCTGTATGTCAGTCTGTCTCTCAGTCTGTCTCTCAGTCTGTCTCTCTGTCTGTCTCTCAGTCTGTCTGTCTGTCAATCTGTCTCTCAGTCTGTCTGTCTTTCTGTCTGTATCTCAGTTTGTCTGTCTCTTTGTCTGTCTCTCAGTCTGTCTGTCTCTCAGTATGTCTCTCAGTCTGTATCCTAGTCTGTCTCTCAGTCTGTCTCTCAATCTGTCTCTCTGTCTGTCTGTCCAGTCTGTCTCTCTGTCTGTCTGTCCAGTCTGTCTCTCTGTCTGTCTCTCTGTCTGTCTGTCTCTCAGTCTGTCTGTCTCTCTGTCTGTCTTCCAGTCTGTCTCTCAGTCTGTCTCTCAGTCTGCCTCTCTGTCTGTCTGTCCAGTCTGTCTCTCTGTCTGTCTCTCTGTCTGACTCGCAGTCTGTCCTCTATGTCTGTCTGTCTCTCTGTCTGTCTATCAGTCTGTCTGTCTCTCAGTATGTCTCTCAGTCTGTCTCTCTGTCTGTCTCTCAGTCTGACTCGCAGTCTGTCCTCTATGTCTGTCTGTCTCTCTGTCTGTCTCTCAGTATGTCTGTCTCTCAGTCTGTCTCTCAGTCTGTCTCCCAGTCTGTATCTCAGTCTGTCTCTCAGTCTGTCTCTCAGTCTGTCTCCCAGTCTGTCTCTCAGTCTGTCTCTCAGTCTGTCTCTCTGTCTGTCTGTCCAGTCTGTCTCTCTGTCTGTCTCTCTGTCTGTCTCCCAGTCTGTCTCTCAGTATGTCTCTCAGTCTGTCTCTCTGTCTGTCTGTCCAGTCTGTCTCTCTGTCTGTCTCTCTGTCTGTCTCTCAGTCTGTCTCTCAGTATGTATGTATCTCTGTCTGTCTCTCAGTCTGTATGTCTCTCAGTCTGTATGTCTGTCTGTCTGTCAGTCTGTCTCTCAGTCTGTCTGTCTATCAGTCTGTCTGTCTCTCAGTATGTCTCTCAGTCTGTCTCTCTGTCTGTCTCTCAGTTTGTCTCGCAGTCTGTCCTCTATGTCTGTCTGTCTCTCTGTCTGTCTCTCAGTCTGTCTCTCAGTCTGTTTCCCAGTCTGTATCTCAGTCTGTCTCTCAGTCTGTCTCTCAGTCTGTCTGTCTGTCTGTCTGTCTGTCTGTCTGTCTGTCTGTCTCTCAGTCTGTATGTCTCTCAGTCTGTCTCTCAGTCTGTCTCTCAGTCTCTCTTAGTCTGTCTCTCAGTCTGTCTCTCAGTCTGTCTCTCAGTCTGTCTCTCAGTCTGTCTCTCTGTCTGTCTGTCCAGTCTGTCTCTCTGTCTGTCTCTCTGTCTGTCTCCCAGTCTGTCTCTCAGTATGTCTCTCAGTCTGTCTCTCTGTCTGTCTGTCCAGTCTGTCTCTCTGTCTGTCTCTCTGTCTGTCTCTCAGTCTGTCTCTCAGTATGTATGTATCTCTGTCTGTCTCTCAGTCTGTATGTCTCTCAGTCTGTATGTCTGTATGTCTCTCAGTCTGTCTCTCAGTCTGTCTGTCTATCAGTCTGTCTGTCTCTCAGTATGTCTCTCAGTCTGTCTCTCTGTCTGTCTCTCAGTCTGTCTCGCAGTCTGTCCTCTATGTCTGTCTGTCTCTCTGTCTGTCTCTCAGTCTGTCTCTCAGTCTGTCTCCCAGTCTGTATCTCAGTCTGTCTCTCAGTCTGTCTCTCAGTCTGTCTGTCTGTCTGTCTGTCTGTCTGTCTGTCTGTCTGTCTGTCTGTCTGTCTGTCTGTCTGTCTGTCTGTCTGTCTGTCTGTCTCTCAGTCTGTCTATCAGTCTGTATGTCTCCCTGTCTGTCTCTCAGTCTGTCTGTCTGTCAATCTGTCTCTCAGTCTGTCTGTCTTTCTGTCTGTATCTCAGTTTGTCTGTCTCTTTGTCTGTCTCTCAGTCTGTCTGTCTCTCAGTATGTCTCTCAGTCTGTCTCCTAGTCTGTCTCTCAGTCTGTCTCTCAGTCTGTCTCTCTGTCTGTCTGTCCAGTCTGTCTCTCTGTCTGTCTCTCTGTCTGTCTGTCTCTCAGTCTGTCTGTCTGTCTCTCAGTCTGTCTCTCAGTCTGTCTCTCTGTCTGTCTCTCAGTCTGTCTGTCTGTCAATCTGTCTCTCAGTCTGTCTGTCTTTCTGTCTGTATCTCAGTTTGTCTGTCTCTTTGTCTGTCTCTCAGTCTGTCTGTCTCTCAGTATGTCTCTCAGTCTGTATCCTAGTCTGTCTCTCAGTCTGTCTCTCAGTCTGTCTCTCTGTCTGTCTGTCCAGTCTGTCTCTCTGTCTGTCTGTCCAGTCTGTCTCTCTGTCTGTCTCTCTGTCTGTCTGTCTCTCAGTCTGTCTGTCTCTCTGTCTGTCTCCCAGTCTGTCTCTCAGTCTGTCTCTCAGTCTGCCTCTCTGTCTGTCTGTCCAGTCTGTCTCTCTGTCTGTCTCTCTGTCTGTCTCTCAGTCTGTCTCTCAGTATGTATGTCTCTCTGTCTGTCTATCAGTCTGTCTGTCTCTCAGTATGTCTCTCAGTCTGTCTCTCTGTCTGTCTCTCAGTCTGTCTCGCAGTCTGTCCTCTATGTCTGTCTGTCTCTCTGTATGTCTCTCAGTATGTCTGTCTCTCAGTCTGTCTCTCAGTCTGTCTCCCAGTCTGTATCTCAGTCTGTCTCTCAGTCTGTCTCTCAGTCTGTATGTCTCTCTGTCTGTCTCTCAGTCTGTCTATCAGTCTGTATGTCTCTCTGTCTGTCTCTCAGTCTGTCTGTCTGTCAATCTGTCTC
>NW_028170754.1:257500-267500 GCF_963971535.1 Notolepis coatsorum | reverse complement strand
ATGTCTGTCTGTCTCTCTGTCTGTCTCTCAGTCTGTCTCCCAGTCTGTATCTCAGTCTGTCTCTCAGTCTGTCTCTCAGTCTGTCTGTCTGTCTGTCTGTCTGTCTGTCTGTCTGTCTGTCTGTCTGTCTGTCTGTCTGTCTGTCTGTCTGTCTGTCTGTCTGTCTGTCTGTCTGTCTGTCTGTCTGTCTGTCTGTCTGTCCGTCTGTCTGTCTGTCTGTCTGTCTGTCTCTCAGTCTGTCTATCAGTCTGTATGTCTCCCTGTCTGTCTCTCAGTCTGTCTGTCTGTCAATCTGTCTCTCAGTCTGTCTGTCTTTCTGTCTGTATCTCAGTTTGTCTGTCTCTTTGTCTGTCTCTCAGTCTGTCTGTCTCTCAGTATGTCTCTCAGTCTGTCTCCTAGTCTGTCTCTCAGTCTGTCTCTCAGTCTGTCTCTCTGTCTGTCTGTCCAGTCTGTCTATCTGTCTGTCTGTCCAGTCTGTCTCTCTGTCTGTCTCTCTGTCTGTCTGTCTCTCAGTCTGTCTGTATGTCAGTCTGTCTCTCAGTCTGTCTCTCAGTCTGTCTCTATGTCTGTCTCTCAGTCTGTCTGTCTGTCAATCTGTCTCTCAGTCTGTCTGTCTTTCTGTCTGTATCTCAGTTTGTCTGTCTCTTTGTCTGTCTCTCAGTCTGTCTGTCTCTCAGTATGTCTCTCAGTCTGTATCCTAGTCTGTCTCTCAGTCTGTCTCTCAGTCTGTCTCTCTGTCTGTCTGTCCAGTCTGTCTCTATGTCTGTCTGTCCAGTCTGTCTCTATGTCTGTCTCTCTGTCTGTCTGTCTCTCAGTCTGTCTGTCTCTCTGTCTGTCTCCCAGTCTGTCTCTCAGTCTGTCTCTCAGTCTGTCTCTCTGTCTGTCTGTCCAGTCTGTCTCTATGTCTGTCTCTCTGTCTGTCTCTCAGTCTGTATGTCTGTCTGTCTGTCAGTCTGTCTCTCAGTCTGTCTGTCTATCAGTCTGTCTGTCTCTCAGTATGTCTCTCAGTCTGTCTCTCTGTCTGTCTCTCAGTCTGTCTCGCAGTCTGTCCTCTATGTCTGTCTGTCTCTCTGTCTGTCTCTCAGTCTGTCTCCCAGTCTGTATCTCAGTCTGTCTCTCAGTCTGTCTCTCAGTCTGTATGTCTCTATGTCTGTCTCTCAGTCTGTCTATCAGTCTGTATGTCTCTCTGTCTGTCTCTCAGTCTGTCTGTCTGTCAATCTGTCTCTCAGTCTGTCTGTCTTTCTGTCTGTATCTCAGTTTGTCTGTCTCTTTGTCTGTCTCTCAGTCTGTCTGTCTCTCAGTATGTCTCTCAGTCTGTCTCCTAGTCTGTCTCTCAGTCTGTCTCTCAGTCTGTCTCTCTGTCTCTCAGTATGTCTGTCTGTCTGTCAGTCTGTCTCTCAGTCTGTCTCTCAGTCTGCCCTCTCTGTCTGTCCCTTTGTCTGTCTCTCAGTATGTCTGTCTCTCAGTCTGTCTCTCAGTATGTCTCTCAGTCTGTCTCTCAGTCTGTCTGTCAGTCTGTCTCTCAGTCTGTCTCTCAGTCTGCCCTATCTGTCTGTCTGTCCCTCTGTCTGTCTCTCAGTATGTCTGTCTCTCAGTCTGTCTCTCAGTATGTCTCTCAGTCTGTCTCTCAGTCTGTCTCTCAGTCTGTCTCTCAGTCTGTCTCTCAGGCTGTCTCTCAGTCTCTCTCAGTCTGTCTCTCAGTCTGTCTGTCTCTCAGTCTGTCTGTCTGTCTGTCTGTCAGTCTGTCTCTCAGTCTGTCTGTCTCTCTGTCTGTCTCTCAGTCTGTCTGTCTATCTGTCTGTCTCTCAGTCTGTCTCTCAGTATGTCTCTCAGTCTGTCTCTCAGTCTGTCTCTCAGTCTGTCTCTCAGTCTGTCTCTCAGGCTGTCTCTCAGTCTCTCTCAGTATGTCTCTCAGTCTGTCTGTCTCTCAGTCTGTCTGTCTGTCTGTCAGTCTGTCTCTCAGTCTGTCTGTCTATCTGTCTGTCTCTCAGTCTGCCTGTCTCTCTGTCCTTCTCTCAGTCTGTATCTCTGTCTGTCTGTCTCTCAGTCTGTCTGTATCTCAGTCTGTCTGTCAGTCTGTCTCTCTGTCTGTCTCTCATTCTGTCAGTCTGTCTCTCTGTCTGTCTCTCAGTCTGCCTGTCTCTCAGTCTGCCTGTCTCTCAGTCTGTCTGTCTCTCAGTCTGTCTCTCAGTCTGTATATCTGTCTGTCTCTCAGTCTGTCCTCTCTGTCTGTCTGTCTATCTGTCTGTCTCTCAGTATGTCTGTATCTCAGTCTGTCTTTCAGTCTGTCTCTCAGTCTGTCTCCCAGTCTGTCTCTCAGTCTGTCTCTCAGTCTGTCTCTCTGTCTGTCTGTCCAGTCTGTCTCTCTGTCTGTCTCTCTGTCTGTCTCTCAGTCTGTCTCTCAGTATGTCTCTCAGTCTGTCTCTCAGTCTGTCTCTCAGGCTGTCTCTCAGTCTCTCTCAGTCTGTCTCTCAGTCTGTCTGTCTCTCAGTCTGTCTGTCTGTCAATCTGTCTCTCAGTCTGTCTGTCTTTCTGTCTGTATCTCAGTTTGTCTGTCTCTTTGTCTGTCTCTCAGTCTGTCTGTCTCTCAGTATGTCTCTCAGTCTGTCTCCTAGTCTGTCTCTCAGTCTGTCTCTCAGTCTGTCTCTCAGTCTGTCTGTCTATCAGTCTGTCTGTCTCTCAGTATGTCTCTCAGTCTGTCTCTCTGCCTGTCTCTCAGTCTGACTCGCAGTCTGTCCTCTATGTCTGTCTGTCTCTCTGTCTGTCTCTCAGTATGTCTGTCTCTCAGTCTGTCTCTCAGTCTGTCTCCCAGTCTGTATCTCAGTCTGTCTCTCAGTCTGTCTCTCAGTCTGTCTCCCAGTCTGTCTCTCAGTCTGTCTCTCAGTCTGTCTCTCTGTCTGTCTGTCCAGTCTGTCTCTCTGTCTGTCTCTCTGTCTGTCTCCCAGTCTGTCTCTCAGTATGTCTCTCAGTCTGTCTCTCTGTCTGTCTGTCCAGTCTGTCTCTCTGTCTGTCTCTCTGTCTGTCTCTCAGTCTGTCTCTCAGTATGTATGTATCTCTGTCTGTCTCTCAGTCTGTATGTCTCTCAGTCTGTATGTCTGTCTGTCTGTCAGTCTGTCTCTCAGTCTGTCTGTCTATCAGTCTGTCTGTCTCTCAGTATGTCTCTCAGTCTGTCTCTCTGTCTGTCTCTCAGTCTGTCTCGCAGTCTGTCCTCTATGTCTGTCTGTCTCTCTGTCTGTCTCTCAGTCTGTCTCTCAGTCTGTCTCCCAGTCTGTATCTCAGTCTGTCTCTCAGTCTGCCTGTCTCTCAGTCTGCCTGTCTCTCAGTCTGTCTGTCTCTCAGTCTGTCTCTCAGTCTGTATATCTGTCTGTCTCTCAGTCTGTCCTCTCTGTCTGTCTGTCTATCTGTCTGTCTCTCAGTATGTCTGTATCTCAGTCTGTCTTTCAGTCTGTCTCTCAGTCTGTCTCTCAGTCTGTCTCCCAGTCTGTCTCTCAGTCTGTCTCTCAGTCTGTCTCTCTGTCTGTCTGTCCAGTCTGTCTCTCTGTCTGTCTCTCTGTCTGTCTCTCAGTCTGTCTCTCAGTATGTCTCTCAGTCTGTCTCTCAGTCTGTCTCTCAGTCTGTCTCTCAGTCTGTCTCTCAGGCTGTCTCTCAGTCTCTCTCAGTCTGTCTCTCAGTCTGTCTGTCTCTCAGTATGTCTGTCTGTCTGTCTGTCAGTCTGTCTCTCAGTCTGTCTGTCTCTATGTCTGTCTCTCAGTCTGTCTGTCTATCTGTCTGTCTCTCAGTCTGTCTCTCAGTATGTCTCTCAGTCTGTCTCTCAGTCTGTCTCTCAGTCTGTCTCTCAGTCTGTCTCTCAGGCTGTCTCTCAGTCTCTCTCAGTCTGTCTCTCAGTCTGTCTGTCTCTCTGTCTGTCTCTCAGTCTGTCTGTCTATCTGTCTGTCTCTCAGTCTGTCTCTCAGTATGTCTCTCAGTCTGTCTCTCAGTCTGTCTTTCAGTCTGTCTCTCAGTCTGTCTCCCAGTCTGTCTCTCAGTCTGTCTCTCAGTCTGTCTCTCTGTCTGTCTGTCCAGTCTGTCTCTCTGTCTGTCTCTCTGTCTGTCTCCCAGTCTGTCTCTCAGTATGTCTCTCAGTCTGTCTCTCTGTCTGTCTGTCCAGTCTGTCTCTCTGTCTGTCTCTCTGTCTGTCTCTCAGTCTGTCTCTCAGTATGTATGTATCTCTGTCTGTCTCTCAGTCTGTATGTCTCTCAGTCTGTATGTCTGTCTGTCTGTCAGTCTGTCTCTCAGTCTGTCTGTCTATCAGTCTGTCTGTCTCTCAGTATGTCTCTCAGTCTGTCTCTCTGTCTGTCTCTCAGTCTGTCTCGCAGTCTGTCCTCTATGTCTGTCTGTCTCTCTGTCTGTCTCTCAGTCTGTCTTTCAGTCTGTCTCCCAGTCTGTATCTCAGTCTGTCTCTCAGTCTGTCTCTCAGTCTGTCTGTCTGTCTGTCTGTCTGTCTGTCTGTCTGTCTGTCTGTCTGTCTGTCTGTCTGTCTGTCTCTCAGTCTGTCTATCAGTCTGTATGTCTCTCTGTCTGTCTCTCAGTCTGTCTGTCTGTCAATCTGTCTCTCAGTCTGTCTGTCTTTCTGTCTGTATCTCAGTTTGTCTGTCTCTTTGTCTGTCTCTCAGTCTGTCTGTCTCTCAGTATGTCTCTCAGTCTGTCTCCTAGTCTGTCTCTCAGTCTGTCTCTCTGTCTGTCTCTCAGTCTGTCTCGCAGTCTGTCCTCTATGTCTGTCTGTCTCTCTGTCTGTCTCTCAGTATGTCTGTCTCTCAGTCTGTCTCTCAGTCTGTATCCCAGTCTGTATCTCAGTCTGTATCTCAGTCTGTCTCTCAGTCTGTATGTCTCTCTGTCTGTCTCTCAGTCTGTCTCTCAGTCTGTCTCTCAGTATGTATGTCTCTCTGTCTGTCTCTCAGTCTGTATGTCTCTCAGTCTGTATGTCTGTCTGTCTGTCAGTCTGTCTCTCAGTCTGTCTGTCTATCAGTCTGTCTGTCTCTCAGTATGTCTCTCAGTCTGTCTCTCTGTCTGTCTCTCAGTCTGTCTCGCAGTATGTCCTCTATGTCTGTCTGTCTCTCTGTCTGTCTCTCAGTATGTCTCTCTCTCAGTCTGTCTCTCAGTCTGTCTCCCAGTCTGTATCTCAGTCTGTCTCTCAGTCTGTCTCTCAGTCTGTATGTCTCTCTGTCTGTCTCTCAGTCTGTCTGTCTGTCAATCTGTCTCTCAGTCTGTCTGTCTTTCTGTCTGTATCTCAGTTTGTCTGTCTCTTTGTCTGTCTCTCAGTCTGTCTGTCTCTCAGTATGTCTCTCAGTCTGTCTCCTAGTCTGTCTCTCAGTCTGTATCTCAGTCTGTCTCTCTGTCTCTCAGTATGTCTGTCTGTCTGTCAGTCTGTCTCTCAGTCTGTCTCTCAGTCTGCCCTCTCTGTCTGTCCCTTTGTCTGTCTCTCAGTATGTCTGTCTCTCAGTCTGTCTCTCAGTATGTCTCTCAGTCTGTCTCTCAGTCTGTCTGTCAGTCTGTCTCTCAGTCTGTCTCTCAGTCTGCCCTATCTGTCTGTCTGTCCCTCTGTCTGTCTCTCAGTATGTCTGTCTCTCAGTCTGTCTCTCAGTATGTCTCTCAGTCTGTCTCTCAGTCTGTCTCTCAGTCTGTCTCTCAGTCTGTCTCTCAGGCTGTCTCTCAGTCTCTCTCAGTCTGTCTCTCAGTCTGTCTGTCTCTCAGTCTGTCTGTCTGTCTGTCAGTCTGTCTCTCAGTCTGTCTGTCTGTCTCTCTGTCTGTCTCTCAGTCTGTCTGTCTATATGTCTGTCTCTCAGTCTGTCTCTCAGTATGTCTCTCAGTCTGTCTCTCAGTCTGTCTCTCAGTCTGTCTCTCAGTCTGTCTCTCAGGCTGTCTCTCAGTCTCTCTCAGTCTGTCTCTCAGTCTGTCTGTCTCTCAGTCTGTCTGTCTGTCTGTCTGTCTGTCAGTCTGTCTCTCAGTCTGTCTGTCTCTCTGTCTGTCTCTCAGTATGTCTGTCTGTCTATCTGTCTGTCTCTCAGTCTGCCTGTCTCTCTGTCTGTCTCTCAGTCTGTATCTCTGTCTGTCTGTCTCTCAGTCTGTCTGTATCTCAGTCTGTCTGTCAGTCTGTCTCTCTGTCTGTCTCTCATTTTGTCAGTCTGTCTCCCTGTCTGTCTCTCAGTCTGCCTGTCTCTCAGTCTGCCTGTCTCTCAGTCTGTCTGTCTCTCAGTCTGTCTCTCAGTCTGTATATCTGTCTGTCTCTCAGTCTGTCTCTCAGTCTGTCCTCTCTGTCTGTCTGTCTGTCTATCTGTCTGTCTCTCTGTCTGTCTCTCTGTCTGTCTCCCAGTCTGTCTCTCAGTATGTCTCTCAGTCTGTCTCTCTGTCTGTCTGTCCAGTCTGTCTCTCTGTCTGTCTCTCTGTCTGTCTCTCAGTCTGTCTCTCAGTATGTATGTATCTATGTCTGTCTCTCAGTCTGTATGTCTCTCAGTCTGTATGTCTGTCTGTCTGTCAGTCTGTCTCTCAGTCTGTCTGTCTCTCAGCATGTCTCTCAGTCTGTCTCTCTGTCTGTCTCTCAGTCTGTCTCGCAGTCTGTCCTCTATGTCTGTCTGTATCTCAGTCTGTCTCTCAGTCTGTCTCTCAGTCTGTCTCCCAGTCTGTATCTCAGTCTGTCTCTCAGTCTGTCTCTCAGTCTGTCTGTCTGTCTGTCTGTCTGTCTGTCTGTCTGTCTGTCTGTCTGTCTGTCTGTCTGTCTGTCTCTCAGTCTGTCTATCAGTCTGTATGTCTCTCTGTCTGTCTCTCAGTCTGTCTGTCTGTCAATCTGTCTCTCAGTCTGTCTGTCTTTCTGTCTGTATCTCAGTTTGTCTGTCTCTTTGTCTGTCTCTCAGTCTGTCTGTCTCTCAGTATGTCTCTCAGTCTGTCTCCTAGTCTGTCTCTCAGTCTGTCTCTCAGTCTGTCTGTCCAGTCTGTCTCTCTGTCTGTCTCTCTGTCTGTCTGTCTCTCAGTCTGTCTGTATGTCAGTCTGTCTCTCAGTCTGTCTCTCAGTCTGTCTCTCTGTCTGTCTCTCAGTCTGTCTGTCTGTCAATCTGTCTCTCAGTCTGTCTGTCTTTCTGTCTGTATCTCAGTTTGTCTGTCTCTTTGTCTGTCTCTCAGTCTGTCTGTCTCTCAGTATGTCTCTCAGTCTGTCTCCTAGTCTGTCTCTCAGTCTGTCTCTCAGTCTGTCTCTCTGTCTGTCTGTCCAGTCTGTCTCTCTGTCTGTCTGTCCAGTCTGTCTCTCTGTCTGTCTCTCTGTCTGTCTGTCTCTCAGTCTGTCTGTCTCTCTGTCTGTCTCCCAGTCTGTCTCTCAGTCTGTCTCTCAGTCTGTCTCTCTGTCTGTCTGTCCAGTCTGTCTCTCTGTCTGTCTCTCTGTCTGTCTATCAGTCTGTCTCTCAGTATGTATGTCTCTCTGTCTGTCTCTCAGTCTGTATGTCTCTCAGTCTGTATGTCTGTCTGTCTGTCAGTCTGTCTCTCAGTCTGTCTGTCTATCAGTCTGTCTGTCTCTCAGTATGTCTCTCAGTCTGTCTCTCTGTCTGTCTCTCAGTCTGTCTCGCAGTCTGTCCTCTATGTCTGTCTGTCTCTCTGTCTGTCTCTCAGTATGTCTGTCTCTCAGTCTGTCTCTCAGTCTGTCTCCCAGTCTGTATCTCAGTCTGTCTCTCAGTCTGTCTCTCAGTCTGTCTGTCTGTTTGTCTGTCTGTCTCTCAGTCTGTCTATCAGTCTGTATGTATCTCTGTCTGTCTATCAGTCTGTCTGTCTCTCAGTATGTCTCTCAGTCTGTCTCTCTGTCTGTCTCTCAGTCTGTCTC
Source organism: Notolepis coatsorum (assembly GCF_963971535.1). Classification (NCBI taxonomy): domain Eukaryota; kingdom Metazoa; phylum Chordata; class Actinopteri; order Aulopiformes; family Paralepididae; genus Notolepis; species Notolepis coatsorum. The sequence goes on along the minus strand of NW_028170754.1, from coordinate 259,660 downwards.
GCAGTCTGTCCTCTATGTCTGTCTGTCTCTCTGTCTGTCTCTCAGTATGTCTGTCTCTCAGTCTGTCTCTCAGTCTGTCTCCCAGTCTGTATCTCAGTCTGTCTCTCAGTCTGTCTCTCAGTCTGTCTGTCTGTCTGTCTGTCTCTCAGTCTGTCTCCCAGTCTGTATCTCAGTCTGTCTCTCAGTCTGTCTCTCAGTCTGTCTGTCTGTCAATCTGTCTCTCAGTCTGTCTGTCTTTCTGTCTGTATCTCAGTTTGTCTGTCTCTTTGTCTGTCTCTCAGTCTGTCTGTCTCTCAGTATGTCTCTCAGTCTGTCTCCTAGTCTGTCTCTCAGTCTGTCTCTCAGTCTGTCTCTCAGTCTGTCTGTCTATCAGTCTGTCTGTCTCTCAGTATGTCTCTCAGTCTGTCTCTCTGTCTGTCTCTCAGTCTGACTCGCAGTCTGTCCTCTATGTCTGTCTGTCTGTCTCTCAGTATGTCTGTCTCTCAGTCTGTCTCTCAGTCTGTCTCCCAGTCTGTATCTCAGTCTGTCTCTCAGTCTGTCTCTCAGTCTGTCTCCCAGTCTGTCTCTCAGTCTTTCTCTCAGTCTGTCTCTCTGTCTGTCTGTCCAGTCTGTCTCTCTGTCTGTCTCTCTGTCTGTCTGTCTGTCAATCTGTCTCTCAGTCTGTCTGTCTTTCTGTCTGTATCTCAGTTTGTCTGTCTCTTTGTCTGTCTCTCAGTCTGTCTGTCTCTCAGTATGTCTCTCAGTCTGTCTCCTAGTCTGTCTCTCAGTCTGTCTCTCAGTCTGTCTCTCAGTCTGTCTGTCTATCAGTCTGTCTGTCTCTCAGTATGTCTCTCAGTCTGTCTCTCTGTCTGTCTCTCAGTCTGACTCGCAGTCTGTCCTCTATGTCTGTCTGTCTCTCTGTCTGTCTCTCAGTATGTCTGTCTCTCAGTCTGTCTCTCAGTCTGTCTCCCAGTCTGTATCTCAGTCTGTCTCTCAGTCTGTCTCTCAGTCTGTCTCCCAGTCTGTCTCTCAGTCTGTCTCTCAGTCTGTCTCTATGTCTGTCTGTCCAGTCTGTCTCTCTGTCTGTCTCTCTGTCTGTCTCCCAGTCTGTCTCTCAGTATGTCTCTCAGTCTGTCTCTCTGTCTGTCTGTCCAGTCTGTCTCTCTGTCTGTCTCTCTGTCTGTCTCTCAGTCTGTCTCTCAGTATGTATGTATCTCTGTCTGTCTCTCAGTCTGTATGTCTCTCAGTCTGTATGTCTGTCTGTCTGTCAGTCTGTCTCTCAGTCTGTCTGTCTATCAGTCTGTATGTCTCTCAGTATGTCTCTCAGTCTGTCTCTCTGTCTGTCTCTCAGTCTGTCTCGCAGTCTGTCCTCTATGTCTGTCTGTCTGTCTGTCTCTCAGTCTGTATGTCTCTCAGTCTGTCTCTCAGTCTGTCTCTCAGTCTCTCTTAGTCTGTCTCTCAGTCTGTCTCTCAGTCTGTCTCTCAGTCTGTCTCTCAGTCTGTCTCTCTGTCTGTCCAGTCTGTCTCTCTGTCTGTCTCTCTGTCTGTCTCCCAGTCTGTCTCTCAGTATGTCTCTCAGTCTGTCTCTCTGTCAGTCTGTCCAGTCTGTCTCTCTGTCTGTCTCTCTGTCTGTCTCTCAGTCTGTCTCTCAGTATGTATGTATCTCTGTCTGTCTCTCAGTCTGTATGTCTCTCAGTCTGTATGTCTGTATGTCTGTCAGTCTGTCTCTCAGTCTGTCTGTCTATCAGTCTGTCTGTCTCTCAGTATGTCTCTCAGTCTGTCTCTCTGTCTGTCTCTCAGTCTGTCTCGCAGTCTATCCTCTATGTCTGTCTGTCTCTCTGTCTGTCTCTCAGTCTGTCTCTCAGTCTGTCTCCCAGTCTGTATCTCAGTCTGTCTCTCAGTCTGTCTCTCAGTCTGTCTGTCTGTCTGTCTGTCTGTCTGTCTGTCTGTCTGTCTGTCTGTCTGTCTGTCTGTCTGTCTGTCTGTCTGTCTGTCTCTCAGTCTGTCTATCAGTCTGTATGTCTCCCTGTCTGTCTCTCAGTCTGTCTGTCTGTCAATCTGTCTCTCAGTCTGTCTGTCTTTCTGTCTGTATCTCAGTTTGTCTGTCTCTTTGTCTGTCTCTCAGTCTGTCTGTCTCTCAGTATGTCTCTCAGTCTGTCTCCTAGTCTGTCTCTCAGTCTG
>NW_028170754.1:250000-252500 GCF_963971535.1 Notolepis coatsorum | reverse complement strand
CTCTCAGTATGTCTGTCTCTCAGTCTGTCTCTCAGTCTGTCTCCCAGTCTGTATCTCAGTCTGTCTCTCAGTCTGTCTCTCAGTCTGTCTCCCAGTCTGTCTCTCAGTCTGTCTCTCAGTCTGTCTCTCTGTCTGTCTGTCCAGTCTGTCTCTCTGTCTGTCTCTCTGTCTGTCTCCCAGTCTGTCTCTCAGTATGTCTCTCAGTCTGTCTCTCTGTCTGTCTGTCCAGTCTGTCTCTCTGTCTGTCTCTCTGTCTGTCTCTCAGTCTGTCTCTCAGTATGTATGTATCTCTGTCTGTCTCCCAGTCTGTATGTCTCTCAGTCTGTATGTCTGTCTGTCTGTCAGTCTGTCTCTCAGTCTGTCTGTCTATCAGTCTGTCTGTCTCTCAGTATGTCTCTCAGTCTGTCTCTCTGTCTGTCTCTCAGTCTGTCTCGCAGTCTGTCCTCTATGTCTGTCTGTCTCTCTGTCTGTCTCTCAGTCTGTCTCTCAGTCTGTTTCCCAGTCTGTATCTCAGTATGTCTCTCAGTCTGTCTCTCAGTCTGTCTCTCAGTCTCTCTTAGTCTGTCTCTCAGTCTGTCTCTCAGTCTGTCTCTCAGTCTGTCTCTCAGTCTGTCTCTCTGTCTGTCTGTCCAGTCTGTCTCTCTGTCTGTCTCTCTGTCTGTCTCCCAGTCTGTCTCTCAGTATGTCTCTCAGTCTGTCTCTCTGTCTGTCTGTCCAGTCTGTCTCTCTGTCTGTCTCTCTGTCTGTCTCTCAGTCTGTCTCTCAGTATGTATGTATCTCTGTCTGTCTCTCAGTCTGTATGTCTCTCAGTCTGTATGTCTGTATGTCTGTCAGTCTGTCTCTCAGTCTGTCTGTCTATCAGTCTGTCTGTCTCTCAGTATGTCTCTCAGTCTGTCTCTCTGTCTGTCTCTCAGTCTGTCTCGCAGTCTGTCCTCTATGTCTGTCTGTCTCTCTGTCTGTCTCTCAGTCTGTCTCTCAGTCTGTCTCCCAGTCTGTATCTCAGTCTGTCTCTCAGTCTGTCTCTCAGTCTGTCTGTCTGTCTGTCTGTCTGTCTGTCTGTCTGTCTGTCTGTCTGTCTGTCTGTCTGTCTGTCTGTCTGTCTGTCTGTCTGTCTGTCTCTCAGTCTGTCTATCAGTCTGTATGTCTCCCTGTCTGTCTCTCAGTCTGTCTGTCTGTCAATCTGTCTCTCAGTCTGTCTGTCTTTCTGTCTGTATCTCAGTTTGTCTGTCTCTTTGTCTGTCTCTCAGTCTGTCTGTCTCTCAGTATGTCTCTCAGTCTGTCTCCTAGTCTGTCTCTCAGTCTGTCTCTCAGTCTGTCTCTCTGTCTGTCTGTCCAGTCTGTCTATCTGTCTGTCTGTCCAGTCTGTCTCTCTGTCTGTCTCTCTGTCTGTCTGTCTCTCAGTCTGTCTGTATGTCAGTCTGTCTCTCAGTCTGTCTCTCAGTCTGTCTCTCTGTCTGTCTCTCAGTCTGTCTGTCTGTCAATCTGTCTCTCAGTCTGTCTGTCTTTCTGTCTGTATCTCAGTTTGTCTGTCTCTTTGTCTGTCTCTCAGTCTGTCTGTCTCTCAGTATGTCTCTCAGTCTGTATCCTAGTCTGTCTCTCAGTCTGTCTCTCAGTCTGTCTCTCTGTCTGTCTGTCCAGTCTGTCTCTCTGTCTGTCTGTCCAGTCTGTCTCTCTGTCTGTCTCTCTGTCTGTCTGTCTCTCAGTCTGTCTGTCTCTCTGTCTGTCTCCCAGTCTGTCTCTCAGTCTGTCTCTCAGTCTGCCTCTCTGTCTGTCTGTCCAGTCTGTCTCTCTGTCTGTCTCTCTGTCTGACTCGCAGTCTGTCCTCTATGTCTGTCTGTCTCTCTGTCTGTCTATCAGTCTGTCTGTCTCTCAGTATGTCTCTCAGTCTGTCTCTCTGTCTGTCTCTCAGTCTGACTCGCAGTCTGTCCTCTATGTCTGTCTGTCTCTCTGTCTGTCTCTCAGTATGTCTGTCTCTCAGTCTGTCTCTCAGTCTGTCTCCCAGTCTGTATCTCAGTCTGTCTCTCAGTCTGTCTCTCAGTCTGTCTCCCAGTCTGTCTCTCAGTCTGTCTCTCAGTCTGTCTCTCTGTCTGTCTGTCCAGTCTGTCTCTCTGTCTGTCTCTCTGTCTGTCTCCCAGTCTGTCTCTCAGTATGTCTCTCAGTCTGTCTCTCTGTCTGTCTGTCCAGTCTGTCTCTCAGTCTGTATGTCTGTATGTCTGTCAGTCTGTCTCTCAGTCTGTCTGTCTATCAGTCTGTCTGTCTCTCAGTATGTCTCTCAGTCTGTCTCTCTGTCTGTCTCTCAGTCTGTCTCGCAGTCTGTCCTCTATGTCTGTCTGTCTCTCTGTCTGTCTCTCAGTCTGTCTCTCAGTCTGTTTCCCAGTCTGTATCTCAGTCTGTCTCTCAGTCTGTCTCTCAGTCTGTCTGTCTGTCTGTCTGTCTGTCTGTCTGTCTGTCTGTCTCTCAGTCTGTATGTCTCTCAGTCTGTCTCTCAGTCTGTCTCTCA
>NW_028170754.1:242500-245000 GCF_963971535.1 Notolepis coatsorum | reverse complement strand
TGTCTGTCAATCTGTCTCTCAGTCTGTCTGTCTTTCTGTCTGTATCTCAGTTTGTCTGTCTCTTTGTCTGTCTCTCAGTCTGTCTGTCTCTCAGTATGTCTCTCAGTCTGTCTCCTAGTCTGTCTCTCAGTCTGTCTCTCAGTCTGTCTCTCAGTCTGTCTGTCTATCAGTCTGTCTGTCTCTCAGTATGTCTCTCAGTCTGTCTCTCTGTCTGTCTCTCAGTCTGACTCGCAGTCTGTCCTCTATGTCTGTCTGTCTCTCTGTCTGTCTCTCAGTATGTCTGTCTCTCAGTCTGTCTCTCAGTCTGTCTCCCAGTCTGTATCTCAGTCTGTCTCTCAGTCTGTCTCTCAGTCTGTCTCCCAGTCTGTCTCTCAGTCTGTCTCTCAGTCTGTCTCTATGTCTGTCTGTCCAGTCTGTCTCTCTGTCTGTCTCTCTGTCTGTCTCCCAGTCTGTCTCTCAGTATGTCTCTCAGTCTGTCTCTCTGTCTGTCTGTCCAGTCTGTCTCTCTGTCTGTCTCTCTGTCTGTCTCTCAGTCTGTCTCTCAGTATGTATGTATCTCTGTCTGTCTCTCAGTCTGTATGTCTCTCAGTCTGTATGTCTGTCTGTCTGTCAGTCTGTCTCTCAGTCTGTCTGTCTATCAGTCTGTATGTCTCTCAGTATGTCTCTCAGTCTGTCTCTCTGTCTGTCTCTCAGTCTGTCTCGCAGTCTGTCCTCTATGTCTGTCTGTCTGTCTGTCTCTCAGTCTGTATGTCTCTCAGTCTGTCTCTCAGTCTGTCTCTCAGTCTCTCTTAGTCTGTCTCTCAGTCTGTCTCTCAGTCTGTCTCTCAGTCTGTCTCTCAGTCTGTCTCTCTGTCTGTCCAGTCTGTCTCTCTGTCTGTCTCTCTGTCTGTCTCCCAGTCTGTCTCTCAGTATGTCTCTCAGTCTGTCTCTCTGTCAGTCTGTCCAGTCTGTCTCTCTGTCTGTCTCTCTGTCTGTCTCTCAGTCTGTCTCTCAGTATGTATGTATCTCTGTCTGTCTCTCAGTCTGTATGTCTCTCAGTCTGTATGTCTGTATGTCTGTCAGTCTGTCTCTCAGTCTGTCTGTCTATCAGTCTGTCTGTCTCTCAGTATGTCTCTCAGTCTGTCTCTCTGTCTGTCTCTCAGTCTGTCTCGCAGTCTATCCTCTATGTCTGTCTGTCTCTCTGTCTGTCTCTCAGTCTGTCTCTCAGTCTGTCTCCCAGTCTGTATCTCAGTCTGTCTCTCAGTCTGTCTCTCAGTCTGTCTGTCTGTCTGTCTGTCTGTCTGTCTGTCTGTCTGTCTGTCTGTCTGTCTGTCTGTCTGTCTGTCTGTCTGTCTGTCTCTCAGTCTGTCTATCAGTCTGTATGTCTCCCTGTCTGTCTCTCAGTCTGTCTGTCTGTCAATCTGTCTCTCAGTCTGTCTGTCTTTCTGTCTGTATCTCAGTTTGTCTGTCTCTTTGTCTGTCTCTCAGTCTGTCTGTCTCTCAGTATGTCTCTCAGTCTGTCTCCTAGTCTGTCTCTCAGTCTGTCTCTCAGTCTGTCTCTCTGTCTGTCTGTCCAGTCTGTCTATCTGTCTGTCTGTCCAGTCTGTCTCTCTGTCTGTCTCTCTGTCTGTCTGTCTCTCAGTCTGTCTGTATGTCAGTCTGTCTCTCAGTCTGTCTCTCAGTCTGTCTCTCTGTCTGTCTCTCAGTCTGTCTGTCTGTCAATCTGTCTCTCAGTCTGTCTGTCTTTCTGTCTGTATCTCAGTTTGTCTGTCTCTTTGTCTGTCTCTCAGTCTGTCTGTCTCTCAGTATGTCTCTCAGTCTGTATCCTAGTCTGTCTCTCAGTCTGTCTCTCAGTCTGTCTCTCTGTCTGTCTGTCCAGTCTGTCTCTCTGTCTGTCTGTCCAGTCTGTCTCTCTGTCTGTCTCTCTGTCTGTCTGTCTCTCAGTCTGTCTGTCTCTCTGTCTGTCTCCCAGTCTGTCTCTCAGTCTGTCTCTCAGTCTGCCTCTCTGTCTGTCTGTCCAGTCTGTCTCTCTGTCTGTCTCTCTGTCTGTCTCTCAGTCTGTCTCTCAGTATGTATGTCTCTCTGTCTGTCTATCAGTCTGTATGTCTCTCAGTCTGTATGTCTGTCTGTCTGTCAGTCTGTCTCTCAGTCTGTCTGTCTATCAGTCTGTCTGTCTCTCAGTATGTCTCTCAGTCTGTCTCTCTGTCTGTCTCTCAGTATGTCTCGCAGTCTGTCCTCTATGTCTGTCTGTCTCTCTGTCTGTCTCTCAGTATGTCTGTCTCTCAGTCTGTCTCTCAGTATGTCTCCCAGTCTGTATCTCAGTCTGTCTCTCAGTCTGTCTCTCAGTCTGTATGTCTCTCTGTCTGTCTCTCAGTCTGTCTATCAGTCTGTATGTCTCTCTGTCTGTCTCTCAGTCTGTCTGTCTGTCAATCTGTCTCTCAGTCTGTCTGTCTTTCTGTCTGTATCTCAGTTTGTCTGTCTCTTTGTCTGTCTCTCAGTCTGTCTGTCTCTCAGTATGTCT